>NW_021705229.1:0-3700 GCF_003719485.1 Trypanosoma conorhini | reverse complement strand
GTTGCGCGCAAAGGCCTTGTCGTCCCGCGAGATGTAGTCTGTTGCCGTGCCAAACGCGTTAGAAAGCTCTCGACGGGCGTGGTACCGTTGCCCGCTGCGGGATCCTGAGATGCGTGAGACCTCCCTCTGCCGTGCGAGCGCAGAAGAAGAAGCCGGCTGTGGCTGACTGGTGCCGCGTCGGTGCCGACACTGCGCTAGACGTGCGGTTAGAATTGTTATGTGTGAATGTTTTTTTTGTTTTGTAAAAAAGTGTTCTTGCGTGCCTGGCGTGTGGTTGAGATTTTCGAGCCACTGCTTTTTCATCTTTGCTCGTTTGTTTTCTCTTGCGTTGTCTGGTCTGGCTAGTTGTTTGCTAAGCGTGCTTTTTGTGCAGCTGTGCGTGCGGATGCCCCGGCTTCATCGACTCGTGGCGGTGCCGCTGCTGTTGCTGCTCTGTTGGTTGCGGTGCTCCTTGGGCTTCGTGGAGCATCGCTGCACTTTCGACGAGCGGATGCGGAGTGCCGGTGCTTTGCCGGTGACGCGTGAGCTGCCCCGGAAGGGGCAGGGCGCGTGGGAGGCCTACACCGCCGGTGCGTCGTCGTGGGAGCCGATACGCATTAAAGCTTTCACGGAGGACATGAAGAGTGGGCTCCGCTACTGCACCGCCGCGGGAGACCTGCGTCCAGACTTTGAGGGCGGCATCGCGGTGTGCAGGGGGGAGCACGTCCTCACCCCAGAGAAGAAGGCGCTTCTCGTTGCGCAGCTCCTACCGGAGTCGATTCAGCTACACGCCAACCGCCTGCTCGTGCGCCCAATGGGCCTGTTCTTTGTGCAGCGGTTTACCGTTGGCGCCTGCGCCTTTTTCACGGTCCCCGAGGAGCACCACACGGTGGGGGTTGTTGGCGCCGACTTCGTCCTCTACGTTGCCGCCGGGCCGACGATGGGCGCCAATGTGGCGTGGGGCGCCCCGTGCTCCGTCACGGAAGAGGGGCGGCCCGTCGTTGGGGCGTTGAACTTTGGTCCGCAGCACATCTCTACGAAGCGGGGCCTGGCGCGCGCCGCCGCACACGAGATTGCGCACACCCTTGGCTTCTCCGCTTACCTCTTCGCCGAGCGCAGCATGGTCACCGCGCTGCGGAACGTTCGCGGCAAAGCCGCCGTCGTTGCGGTGTCCTCAAAGCGGACGCTTGCGGCGACGCGGCGGCACTTTAACTGCGCTGCCGCCCCTGGCATGGAGCTGGAGGACGAGGGTGGGGAGGGGACGGCGCAGTCGCACTGGGAGCGGCGCAACGCGAAGGACGAGCTGATGGCGGGCGTTGCAGGCGTCGGCTACTACACGGCACTGACGATGGCGGCCTTTGAGGACACCGGCTTCTACCGCGCCAATTGGGGCATGGAGGAGCCGATGGCGTGGGGCAACAGCACCGGCTGCGAGTTCCTGCAGGAGGCATGCGTGCAAGACGGCTCCACAAGGTATCCTGACATGTTCTGCACCGGCGTTTCCACGCACTTTAGGTGCACGTCGGACCACCTGGCGCTGGGGGTTTGCAGCCTGACCGCCTTCCAGCAGGCGCTTGCGCCGCCGTACAGGTACTTTGGGAACCCCGCGGTTGGCGCCCCTCAGCACGAGCTGACAGATCGCTGCCCCGTCATCGCCCCGGTCGCAGGCGGCGGCTGCACCACCCTCCTGAACACCGTCCCTGGGAGTCGCGTGGGGTCGAACTCGCGCTGCGTGGACGGCAGCTCGCTTCACGTCCACGCGGTGGAGGTTGGGGCGGTCTGCGTGGAGGTGTCGTGCGAGGGTCCGCGCACGCTGCGGGTGCGGCACGCCGGGGATGAGAGGTGGCACCTGTGCCCGGAGGGAGGCACGCTGCGGCCGGGCCCGCCCTTCACCGCCGGCCACATTGTCTGCCCAAAGTACGCGCGGGTCTGCGCCACGGTGGCTGGGGGCAGCGTCGCCGTCGTGGGCGAAGGCGACGCGGCGCAGCGCGTGCAGAGCTCCGCAGCAGACGACGCCCACCGCGACAACGTCTTCCGGCGCGAGGCATTCCCACAGCGGCGCAGCGTTGTGCAACGCGCCGAGGGGGATGCGAGCGGCGTCGCCGGCGCCCCTACCCTGCCGTGGCTGCTGCTGCTCTCTCTGTTGTGCGCCGTCCGCTAAGCGCTGGCGCCCCCACAGGGCGCTTGCGGTCCACCGGCCCACGCCGCCAAGGCGCCAGCCGCGAGGGCAGGAGCGCAGGATGCGACACAACCCTGTTCGTCCCCACTACGCCCTCCACGCAGCAAACGGGCTTCTCCCGCAGCTTTTGATACAAAGGACAGTTTTCCTTTGGGTTTTACGCTTTCTATGGGGGCCGGCATCCCGACCTTTTTCTACACGTGGGTCTTTTTTTTCCCCCTTTTGCTTCTCGTGCATGGTTGACAAACAAAACGCAAAAAAAACGTAAACAAAAACAAAGACAAAATACGACGCGTTGCACTGTGTACACCACCGAAATAAAAGTTTTTTTTTTTTTTTTGTCTGCAAAAGAGAGAGCGCGGCACAACAAAACAGGCGCATAAATTTTAATTTTTATCGGGGCAACTCGCCCTCGCCGCCGTATACACAGTATGGCTTTTCCACACCCACCCCACTCTCGTTTTGCTTTTCAAATGCGTGTTTTTTTTTTCGCTCTTCACTGGTAATGTAACGCTGCTGCTGCTGTTGTTGTTGTTGTGATTCACTGCCAAAACATGGGGGAAAAAATGCCCCCTCTTCCGGTCATATGCTTCGTTAATCGGATCTGTCCTTTCTCCTTTCACGATAACCGTTGACACAACTAGTGCAGTATAGTGCCCCTTGATGGCCGTACCTCCCCCTCCCTCCACCGTGCGAGCGCAGAAGAAGAAGCCGGCTGTGGCTGACTGGTGCCGCGTCGGTGCCGACACTGCGCGAGAGGGTGGCGAATGCCGCCTTTTTCTTTTTTCCCCCTTGCCCCTCTCTCCCTCTCTCTGCCGTGCAAGCGATGCGCGCGTGCGGCGCGAGTTTGTGTCCCACGGGGCAATCCGAGGTGCCCGTGTGCTGCGCTGTGCCGTGGCGGTGCCTTCTGGTAGTCCCGGAGATGAGGCTGTGGTGGGCGGCGCCCCCGCTTCTCCCCCACCCCCGCCCGCCCGCCTTGCGGTGCGGTGCGGTGCGTTGCGTCTGCTGCGTGATGATCTCGCTAACTGAGTGTACCTTTTTCGATGCGCCCTGCGCGGTGAAATGAGCACTGGCGGTTGGCTCCTTCCGGGGCCCCTCTGACGGCCCCCTCCCCCACGTCCGCAGCGGACGCACCAGCCCCGTGCAGACTGCCGTTGCGCGCAAAGGCCTTGTCGTCCCGCGAGATGTAGTCTGTTGCCGTGCCAAACGCGTTAGAAAGCTCTCGACGGGCGTGGTACCGTTGCCCGCTGCGGGATCCTGAGATGCGTGAGACCTCCCTCTGCCGTGCGAGCGCAGAAGAAGAAGCCGGCTGTGGCTGACTGGTGCCGCGTCGGTGCCGACACTGCGCTAGACGTGCGGTTAGAATTGTTATGTGTGAATGTTTTTTTGTTTTGTAAAAAAGTGTTCTTGCGTGCCTGGCGTGTGGTTGAGATTTTCGAGCCACTGCTTTTTCATCTTTGCTCGTTTGTTTTCTCTTGCGTTGTCTGGTCTGGCTAGTTGTTTGCTAAGCGTGCTTTTTGTGCAGCTGTGCGTGCGGATGCC
>NW_021705230.1:0-3696 GCF_003719485.1 Trypanosoma conorhini | reverse complement strand
CGCGCGGTGTCGATGGAGCCGAAGCAGGCCACGACCACGTACGACCTCACAGCCAAGACCATCACCCCGATGGGTGGCTTCGTGGGTTACGGTACGGTGCGCAACGACTACGTGATGCTGAAGGGTTCCGTCGCGGGCCCTCGCCGCCGCGTCATCACGCTGCGCCGCCCAATGGCCCCGCAGACGTCGCGCAAGCTTACGGAGCAGATTACGCTGAAGTTCATTGACACAAGCTCCAAGATTGGCCACGGCCGCTTCCAGACGAAGAAGGAGAAGAGCCAGTGGTACGGCCCGTGCAAGAAGGACCGCATCCGTCGTGAGGAGCGCGTTCGCAAGGAGCGTGCGGCCCGCGCTGCGGAGCGCAAGGCGAAGGGCGGTGCTACCACCGCCGCCGCCGCCCCAAAGAAGGCCAAGAAGTAGGCACAGCGGCCCCTGTGTAACCAATCCTCGCGAAGCCAACCTGTGTGTCGGGAAATACCATCTACGTTGTTGTTTTTCAGGTTGTTGGTTGTTCTTATAGCATATTTAATTTTATGTAGTTTGCTGCGATTTTTTTGTTGCTAGCCGATGCTTGTTGTTCATCTCTTTGTTTTTTCTTGTCTCGTATTCATTAGTATTTTTGTGCGTAGGTGGATGCGACAACGGCTTGTGGGCTTGGGTATTGTGTTTTGTGTTGAGGGTTGCTGTGGTTGTTGATTTGTTGTTTTAATAATTAATTGCTGGATCGTTGTTATCGACCTTACTGAATCTGCGGTTACTTGTAATGATTTTTTTTATGTGGTGGTGCAAGCTTTCCATTGTTGTTTGCCTTGTGCTCACCCTTTTTTTGTAGAGGTAACAGGCACGGGACCAGGGTGTATCTTGGAGTTCTTATCTTGTGCAGTGTGGATTTGTTTTTTTTCTTTTTGATAAGGCTGCGATGCTTTTTTTTTTGCATTGCTTTGTCTAGATAGTGTTTTCATATTACTTTTGTCGCAAGCTGGGCGAAATATGTCTCGGTCTGCAGCGAATGATAAATCGGATGTGTTTGACTTGACGTTTGGGTTTGCCGCGGGGGGGTGGTTTCAAATGTATCACTTTGGTGCCTGTCAAGCAATTGTTGACTGTGGAATCATTGAGAAATTGACATCGGAAGGTAAACGTATTCGCTTTGCTGGTGCTAGCGCCGGCTCACTTGCTGCTGTCTGCCTCGCCTCGAAGAGTTATCGCTTCAAGGAAATTCGTGAGTTTGTAATGATGTGTGCGGAACATTATCGTTCCTCATGGCTGAACTTGTTTTGTATGAAGAAATACCTTGCCGAATCATTGGAGGCCTTTGGTGCCCACTTGAAAGACTTGGAGATGAAGCCACAGCTGTACGAAGTGCTTAATGATGGATCGCTAGAGATATTTGTTACGACACTTCCATATATGAAGCAAAAAGTGATGACGGAGTTCCATTCACACGAGGATATTCTGGAAGCTTTGAAGGCCTCCTGCTGCATGTCGCCGTTGGTGGGGGCGCCGTTTCGTCTGCGAGGAACCGGTGAGTGGGTGTGTGATGGTGGATTGGCGACCGTAACACCCCACAAGGGTGACGCCAAAACGATCACGGTGAGCGCGTTCTATTGTGGCACGGCAACGGTGCATCCCACCATTTTTGTGCCTTTGTGGTGGGGACTGCGTCCACCTGGGAAAGTTGCCCTCCGGAACCTCTTTGCCCTGGGCTACAACGACATGATAGAAGGCCTGGTAGCGAACGCCTACCTTTCACCCGAAGAGGCTGAGCCACTGCTGAAACCTGAAGTAAAGTTTTTAATTGAGGGGGGCGTGGTTGTCTCTTGCGCTTTGCATCTGCTCGACTTATTGGTTTTTATGTTTGTTCGTCCTGTTGTGGTTTGTTGCATTTACGCGGAGCTTGCATTCATGAGCTGTGTTTACTTCTTGAGGGGGCTATTTTTCTGGGACAACAGACCCCTTGCCAGAATGTATGATAACGTGAGAAACATGCTCTCGCTCCGTACTTTGGGCAGACTTGTCTTTGGCGAGAAAGTGCCGCACAATGGTGAGCGACTGGAGAAAAGTTCTCGGGTTTACCGTCTGTTTAATCCAATTGTATTGGGAGGAAAAAAAACACGGAGAGAGCTGTCATGAGTCCTGCAGGAGTTCCTAATGGCAGCAGTCCTTCGCTATCGCCCAAAACACGAAGGAGGGCGCATTCCGCTACTAAGCCGACATCGCGGAATAGTTAGACTCAACTGAAAAAAAAAACTTTCCCTTTCACCTGTTTTTTTGTAAATCTCTGACTTGCTTCAGTTTAGGGCACACCTATACCTTTTTCTTTTCGTTTGGTAGTGATTTGCGCGTGAGGATTTTGCATGTGTGAAGAAATTCAGTGGAATTGGGCGCAAAGAAGGACTAATTTTTTTTTGTTTTGTGTTTGTTTTGCCTCTTCTTATTTGTTTATTTAAATTGCTCTCTTTCCACTTTTTTTTCTGTATTTTCCTTACTTTCTTTTTTATGCTTGCATTTTAGCTGTCCATCGGCATCCGTCTTTGCTCGCTGAGGTGCCTAATGTTCCGCTACTCCCGCCGCGCGCTGCAACAGGCCTTCGAGAGTCACACGACTTCGGTGGAGGACAAAAGTTTCAAGGCAAAAGCGACGTCGGAGTTTAAGAAGTTGCTTAAGATTCAGCTTGTTTTGATTCCTATTGTTGTGGTGGGGGTCATGTTTGCCTTTCCGCCTCCGTCCGTGGAGGAGGAGAAGCGCCTACGAGCAGAGTACGAGAAGAACGCTGGCTGGAAGACGTAAAAAGGAACAGGCGATTTTACATTCGGTTGTGTCTGTGTCTGCGTGCGCAACGTAACGAGGTGGAACACAACATATACATCCATATATATATATGCATATGCATGTGTGGTCTTCTTCTTTGTGTGGCTATTTTTGGTTACGGCTGTGTAGCCGTTTTGTGGCTACTGCCTGCACTTTTTTTTTTTGACCTCCAATGAGGAGGCTGCGACTGGACTGCATTCCATGATGTGCCATCCTTTGCCTTTTTTCTTTCCTTGCCGCCTTTTCTCTCCATTTAACGTTGTTGTTGTTTTTTTTTTTTGGGGGGGGGGGTTGCGTAGTTGCCGCGCCCGAAGTGCGACGCTGCCTTCGCGGGGAGGATGATGCGTCTCACGCGGCACTGCCACTTCATCACGAAGATCAGCAAAATTTCACGCCCCCCCGCCAGCGGCTACGAGATTGCCGAGCTACCAAATGAAAAGGTTTTCATGGATTTTCTCAAGTATTACGGCACGCAGTGTGTGCTGGCCGTGCTTCACTCTGGCTCGCTTCGCAGCACGGCGGGCGAAGGAGGAGCCGGCACGAAGATCGTTGAGGATCCGCTCACACGCAGCTTCATCTCCTCCATTAACGCAATGAACATGGGGAACCCCAATGAAACGAAACTGGCGCTCGTGCCTGGGCCACAAGCCCCAAAGATGGTCGAGGAGTACGGTGTGCTGACTTACCCGACAGTGCTCGTGTTCATGAACGGGAGGTGCGTTGAGCGGGTTGTGGGGGCACGCACACGGGAGCTTTCTATCAAGTCACTCTTCACACTGCGAAATGCGCAGAGAAACATCTTTTCAAGGGAGTGAACACTTTTCCACCTCTCTTCTGAAGAAGTTCTCCGTGAAACAGTCATGTGTCCTCTAAAGCGGATGAATT
>NW_021705226.1:2989-3727 GCF_003719485.1 Trypanosoma conorhini | reverse complement strand
AAATTATATATATATATATATAAACAGTCTTTCCGTTCTCTCGACATCGCTCCGTGTCTTTCTCTCCTATCCTCCTTTCTTTTTTTTTTTGCGTCCTCTTCTTCTTGCCGCCACTCCGTCTTTGATTCGCTAAAGGGGGGCGGGGTTGCTCCCGGGCGCGCGATCGCCAGTCAGTCACTCTGATTGTTATCGTAGCTGCGGCAACTGGAGGCGGTGATTGATGGACTGCACGCCGGCATGCCGTAGGGTGCCCCACCGCTACAACTTCTTCGCCGCCGAGTCCAATGAGCCCGTGGATGTGAGAGGGCCCTTTGAGGAGCTTCCGGAACAACTGACGCCTGCTGCCCTGCGCGAGGCAATAGACGTTCAGTTGGAGACTCTTCAGGCGATTGACAGGACGGAGCGAGCCATGAACGCGGCGGCAAACCTCGGTGAGGAGAGCAAACAACAACTTGGCCGGGACAAGGCGATTGTTGAGGTCATTGACAGCACATTGGAGAGGAACGAGTCCGTGCTGCACCGAGTGAGACGGGATATGCACTGGTTTCGAGTGCATTTACAGAAGGACAAGCTGTTCGTAGGCCTATTTGCCATTGTGGTTTTACTATCTGCGGCTGCTATTGTAGTGTCTATTGTATACAAGCGGCGAGGCTAGCAGTGCTTTTTTTTTTTGGCGAGGGCCCAAGCTAAATGCCATATTAAAGTATTATTATTATTGTTTTTTTTTTTGCCCTTCTC
>NW_021705226.1:0-2964 GCF_003719485.1 Trypanosoma conorhini | reverse complement strand
TAGTATATATGTCGTCCACCACACACACACACACACACACACACACAAACTTCTTTCCCTTGTTCTTCGCCGCGTTTTTCGCGGTGTGTTTGCTTTCCCCTTTCTTTCCTCCCCGCGCCCCTCATCTCGTTGAGTTGTGTGTGTGTGTTTTTTTCTTTCTTATTCTGCGGTAAATCTTTTTTTTTATTGTTGTTGTTGATTTCTTGCTTTGGCCTAGTTCTATCTTTTTCTCCCTTTTTGGCCGTTGCCCGGGAACCATCTTTTGCCGTGCGTGAGGTTGCGGTCGCGTTAGGGAAACCGTGCCAGTGTCAGGCCAAACGCGCTATGGCCCACGACGACTTTGCGGAGGTGTTCGACTTCCTCCTCAGCGATCGCGAGGATGTGCGAAAGATGGCGGTGAGGGGCATCGCCCAGCAGAGCAAAGACAACCCCGCGCTCTTGGCCTTTCTCTCCTCGCCCACGCATGGGCCCCGCTGCTTTGACGCACTTCTGCAGTTCCTTCACGCCGGCGGTGTTCACGTGCTGGGCGACATCCTCACGATTCTTATTAACTGCTCGGTGGAGAGCCGCTGTGCCGAGATGCTTGTCTCCCGCAGAGTTGTGCGCAAGGCAATGCGGTTGCTGGACGGCATTGAGGCCTCTGACCATGCCGATTCGCTCAAGAGGAGTCTGGAGGAGATGACGCTAATGCTGCTCAGCAACTTGACGGCCAGCCACATCTCCGCGGTGGATGATCTGCTGCAAACCGACGACGAGGACCTCCGCGGGTTTTACCTTGGCAAGCTGCATGTGTACTACAACCGTTTTGTCAGCAATGCAGCGACAGGGGAGGGAGACGACGACGCCGTTGATGACGGTAGCGAAGGCAGAGGCGTGGGAGAGGAAGCAACGGCAGCAGGAGCAGACATGCTGCCCACGCGGGATCTGCAGAAGTGGATTTTGCAGATTTTGCTCAACCTGACTCGCTCCAACGACGGCCAGGAACTCCTTATGGAGGATGAGGACTGGGACAGGACCCTAACGGATTGCCTCAGTTCATCGAGTGCGCGGCATCGTCTCTTGGCGGCGCAGTGTTACCGCAATTGCAGCTTTCAGAAGGAGCACCACGCGACAATATTGAGGGGGAATGCCCTGCGGGTCTGCGTGGAGCGACTCTGCGACGGTGGGGAGCGGGTGGCGGAGGTGGAGATGATGCTGGCGGAGGTCTTGGCGGAGATGCTGCGCTCGGAGGCGGGAATGGAGTTTCTCGAGGAGGTAAATGCGAAGAAGCACCTGCAGGCGACGGTAGCGGGCAAGAAAGTAAACGATGCAACCGCGGAATTTGTCCAAGGACACGTGTTGCCGTTCCTTGACGATATCGTCGATGCCTACGTGGTACCGGGAAGTGACGGGGTCGATTAAAAGGAAATTAACTGAGTGCAGAGGCGTCTCTGCAGAGGCTGACGCGGTGCATGTGCATCCGCCTTGGCGGGGCGTTGGCAGATGGGAGATTCCCAGCAAAGCCAGAAACCAACGCAAGTAAAAAAAAACGCAAAACAAGAAGTAGGCCCCTTAACTTGTCTAACTTTTGCCTCTGTTGCTTTTTTACCTTTCTCATGCAGGTAGTGAGTAGCTAGGCTGCGCAGATAATCACCAGGAAAGGAAAAAAAAAGAAGAAGCAAAGTGACGTGTTTGTGGCACTGAAAGTTACACACACAGACACACGCACACGTACGCATACGTATTTGATTCGAGCAGAGGAATAAGTTCAGCAAAGTCACAAGAAGATGTTTCGCCGCGTTATTGCAGCTGCGGGTGTGCGCCCGCGCGTGCTGGGCGCTCGCACGTATTTCTACCCCTCGCCCGGCGAGGTTGGAATCAGTGGTGAAACGATGAAGGCTCTGCTCAAGGGCACCCTTTTTCTCATCGCACTCGAGGCCCTTGCGATCAGGCTTTTTGTGTTCAACCGCTATAGCACAAAGCACCAGTACGTTGAGGACAGCACGGACCTGTGGGAGGATGACGGCACTGTCATGGAGGGTGAGGAGGCGGTCGCGAACCTCCGCATCCAACGCGAACGTATCATGCCGTTCATGAACGACATCAAGGAGAAACTGGACGCTGCCGGCGTTGAAGCGGAAGCGTAGTAGGAGCGAGCATTAGAAGAACATCATTTATTGTTCGTATAGTCTTCGCACTATTTTTTTTTGTTTCTTGTTTTCTTGTTTTTGTTTTTATTCGCTCGGTACTGATAGGAATTCCAGTCGCGTATATATATATATATGCCTGTGTGTGTCTGTGTGAGTGGGAGAGGGAGAGATACGTATATATATATGAAGGGAGTGCCAGGATAAGTATAGTTGGAGCAGGCACACAGAAGCCGAAAGTGAAAAGAAGTGGTGTTTGCAGATAGGGAATGTGTGCTCCTTCCATTATATATAGCATAACCACACACACACACACACACATGCATACATACATACAGCAGTATGTACGCGCGTATGTGTTTGTAGGTATGACTTGGGTATGGGAATGGAAGAGGAAAACGAGGGAAGTATTTCTAGAATGAAAAGCAAAATAACATCAAAAAAAAACTGCTTTTTTTTGTGCGGTTTTGAACCTCGTTATTATTTTCCCGTAGGACGCACACACACTCGCACACGCGCTCTCCCCATGTGAGCTTGTCGCGGTGTGTGTCTGTCGGCGCCTCTTTGGCACACAAGGAGGAATTGCAGGCGCGGGCTCCTTACGGAGATGGGAAGAGTTCAGTAGGCATTGTTATTACTACCCCGCTTTTCTTTCCCTCCTTTGTTTTTTGGCTTCCTCCACCTTTTCTCCTTTGTTTTCACAGAGAGAGAGAGAGAAGGTGGAGTGTGGCGGTGGGATGTGTGCTGCGCGCCCACGACACAGTGGCCCCCAACTTTGCTTGTTGCTTTTCTTCTTTCGTTTTCGTTCTCCTACTTGCTGTCCCCGCCAATGCAGTGT
>NW_021705225.1:1968-3728 GCF_003719485.1 Trypanosoma conorhini | reverse complement strand
GACAAGATGATGCAGGGGGAAAATGGTGCTGCCGCTGCTCCTCGCACTGCTGGCGCTGGCCGCCACACTCCCCGCCCCCGCACTGGCGACGCCGTCGGAGCACATAATTGCGTTCAACGGCTCTGCCTGGGGCCCTGTGGTGGAGGAGAGGAAAGCGGCGCTGGAAGCGGCCATCGTGTCAGACGTTGACGCCGTTTTGAAGCGCACGTTTGTCTTCGACACCAACACCACCGTCAACTCCCTCGCCGCCAGTGGCGGTCTGGAGGTTCGCGTCACCGTGCAGCAGACGCTGCTGCCCGACGCCCCCACCCCGAAGCTGCAGAACCACTGGGGCCCGGAGGAGGTGAACTCGATGATCACTCGTTCAGGCTTCCCCGCGACGCTGGCGCTGTACCCGGGACCGGGCAAGGCCGTCCTCGTCAGCGCCTACGTCCCGGGCGAAGGAGAGGACGATCTTTGCGTGCACGGGCATCTGCAAGGGCATGATCGTCATGGGTGTTGCGGTGTGTGCGGCGATGGTTATTGTCTTTCTTGTCGTTATGTGCTCCATGTGCTGCATTTGTTGCCGCCAGAAAGAGTTTCACCGGGATGTGGCCCCAGTCTAATTGTCGCAGCCCGTTCCTCACCTAATGCGACAAAACTAACCCAATTGAGTTTCAGCCCTGGTGCAGTTGGTAGAAAAGTGTAGTAATACTGCGAGGCGAATCACCCCCTGCAAATTTATATGCGCAACTACGTCAGCCTCACTCTGCGAAGTGGTTTTATTTGTTTAGGCTTATCCGCGTAGAATCCGCAACCCAGTGAGGGGTTAGGGGAAAAGAAATTACTTCGTATTAAGTTCTATTTTGTTTTTATTTTTTCTGTGGTTGGTTGTTTTCGTGAGAGTGGAAGTGGGGGCACGGCAAGTTATTCTCGTTGCCTGTGCGTGCGTGCATTTGTCTGTGTGTGTGTTATTTCTATATTTCTTTGTTTTTGGCCGTGTAGGCAATTGGAGACCGCCTCGCGCGGCGGCCCTCGTCTAGGGGCGGAATTGTGGCCGGTGGCAGTGGGACGGCTCTGCGGCTCTGCGGCGCACCGGGGCGGTGGGGGGGTGTGTGCTTCTCCCCGCGCCCGCCGCGTGCGGCTGTTGATGTTTGCGGCCGTCCTTGTCCGTCCACCTTTTGCACCCGCCCCTTTTGCCTTCTGCCGCTCGCTTTCCCGCGGGGTGGAATGTACAAGGCAGTAAGAAAAGGAAAGACATTCCCACAGCTGTGCCACAGCGTCCCCGCGACGACAAGATGATGCAGGGGAAAATGGTGCTGCCGCTGCTCCTCGCTCTGCTGGCGCTGGCCGCCACACTCCCCGCCCCCGCACTGGCGACGCCGTCGGAGCACATAATTGCGTTCAACGGCTCTGCCTGGGGCCCTGTGGTGGAGGAGAGGAAAGCGGCGCTGGAAGCGACCATCGTGTCAGACGTTGACGCCGTTTTGAAGCGCACGTTTGTCTTCGACACCAACACCACCGTCAACTCCCTCGCCGCCAGTGGCGGTCTGGAGGTTCGCGTCACCGTGCAGCAGACGCTGCTGCCCGACGCCCCCACCCCGAAGCTGCAGAACCACTGGGGCCCGGAGGAGGTGAACTCGATGATCACTCGTTCAGGCTTCCCCGCGACGCTGGCGCTGTACCCGGGACCGGGCAAGGCCGTCCTCGTCAGCGCCTACGTCCCGGGCGAAGGAGAGGAGATCTTTGCGTGCACGGGCATCTGCAAGGGCATGATCGCC
>NW_021705225.1:0-1943 GCF_003719485.1 Trypanosoma conorhini | reverse complement strand
ACATAATTGCGTTCAACGGCTCTGCCTGGGCCCTGTGGTGGAGGAGAGGAAAGCGGCGCTGGAAGCGACCATCGTGTCAGACGTTGACGCCGTTTTGGAGCGCACGTTTGTCTTCGACACCAACACCACCGTCAACTCCCTCGCCGCCAGTGGCGGTCTGGAGGTTCGCGTCACCGTGCAGCAGACGCTGCTGCCCGACGCCCCCACCCCGAAGCTGCAGAACCACTGGGGCCCGGAGGAGGTGAACTCGATGATCACTCGTTCAGGCTTCCCCGCGACGCTGGCGCTGTACCCGGGACCGGGCAAGGCTGTCCTCGTCAGCGCCTACGTCCCGGGCGAAGGAGAGGAGATCTTTGCGTGCACGGGCATCTGCAAGGGCATGATCGTCATGGGAATTGCGGTGGGTGCGGCGATGGTTATTGTCTTTCTTGTCGTTGTCTTCTGCATCTGCTGTAAGTGCGTCAAGTAGCGCCAGTGTCAGGGGGTGCTTACACAGGAGATCCAGTTGATCTGCTGTGCGACTGTGGCCGTCAAGTAAACCGATGAGTGGCATGTCAATAAAGCAAGGTAGGTACACCGATATGTTTGTCACCTAGGGCGTTTTGTGGCGCCTCGACGACCGCGCCCTTTGCGCATTCCTTGTGTTTGTTTTTTTGGTGTTTGTGTGTCTCGTTTTGTTTTGTTTTTTCCGTTTTTTTTCCCCCACCTTTTTTTGCGATCGGCTCCTTTCACTATAGCCTCTCTTATGTAACGCAAGAAAGAAAAAAAAAGAGAAGATAAGGCAAGAACCGCTTCTTTTTTTTTATGTCTTTTGGCAAGTTACTCCTTTTTTCGCCGATTTTCCCGTTTTTTTTTTTTGGCGGGAGGGGAACGTTCAGAGAGGACGGTGTTCGACCAGCGGCGGTTGGCCGACTGCGCCAGCAATCCCCGAATTGCTCAACTTTTTCGTTATAAACCTCTTC
The DNA here is from genome assembly GCF_003719485.1 of Trypanosoma conorhini. NCBI lineage: Eukaryota > Euglenozoa > Kinetoplastea > Trypanosomatida > Trypanosomatidae > Trypanosoma > Trypanosoma conorhini. The sequence continues at coordinate 981 of NW_021705225.1, read as the reverse complement.
GCGAAGCGTGGGTTCTCAACGCCAGTGCCGCAAGACGCGCGCGGCGGGGGACCATCAACGCGCGGTCGCAATGTGAATATGTTCACTCCGTGGCTCTTCGGGTGCGTTTGTGATGGCGCAAAGTGGGGTGCGGAAAGCGCCGGTCAAGAAAAAGGCGGCAAGGATAGAGGACGCCCACCCCCGCCTTTGCCGAAGTCAAAAGTAAGCCGCGGAGAGTGCTCCTTCGCTTTCGATTTTTTTTTGGCTTTTTTGTTTTTTTTTGTTTTCGAGAGGGTGTGGCGGCGCCCATTGTTTTCCTTTTCTCCATTAGCGGCGCCGGTGTGCTTGGCTGTTTCCCCGTTTCGGTGGGGTGTGTCTGCGGGGCGGGGCGGCGTGTTTTGCGCGTCGCTTTCCGCCCATTCCAGCTTCCGGGCGCCACTCTCTCTTCTTCTGTTCCTTCCCCCCGCCCCGCAAGCCAAAGGCGCCCGCAGCAGCAGTAACGAGAGGAAAACGCCGTTTCAGAGGGAGGGGTCGCCGGGTCGCGGAACGGCCCGCGACGAGGCCGCTGTTCCGGGCGGCTTTCCCCGCGCTGCCGCCGCTTTCCGTTTCCCCGCGGGGGCGGAAACCCCCTCCCCGCGTGCGGCGACACACGCCGCTTTTTTCTCCCTTCCGGACCCGCCCAGGCGCGCCCCCTGCGCGGCGCCCCCTGGCGGGCTAGGGCTTTAAAGGAAAAAGAAAACGAAGATAAACACAGCAGCATTAGCAAGGGAACGACGGGCCGCAAGGATCGCCGCGGCGGTGGGAGTGTCTTTTGCGCGCGGCTTCGCCCGAATCAAAAACAAAAAAGGAACTACGCGACGAAAAGGGAAGGGGAGACCGGGAATCGAACCCGGGTATTCAGAGCCACAATCTGATGTTCTGCCACTGAACTATTTCCCCGCGGCGTCGGCGACAAAACAAAGCGATAGAGCGTGCCATGCCGATCGGGGATCATTCGTTCTT
>NW_021705224.1:1515-3730 GCF_003719485.1 Trypanosoma conorhini | reverse complement strand
GCGGCAATGCCAGCAGCAACACCCACAGCGGAGCCTCCCGCGTGCGCCTAGGGCAAAGACCCAGCCCCCCCCCCCCCCATTCACATCAACAAGTCAAGGGACACGGAACGAACCCGTTGCGCCCTCGGAGTCCGCTCTGGCGCCCAAGCCAATGGTGACCTTCGCAAACAATTGATGTTTGGGCGCCCGATGGCGCACTTCCCCTTCTTATTGCTCGGCGGAGACAGCGCCAGTGCTGCTGCACATTAGCACGCAGAGAAGGAACAGCGGCACCGCGGAGGAAAACAGACGCCGGGGCATGTTGGGCTCCTCTCTTTCGTCCCTTTTTGCGGTGGATCCGCTCAGGCCGCAAACGGTTGTGTGTGTGCGGTGTGTGTGTGTGCTGGGGACTTCAGGGACTTCAAGGCGCCCAGCAGCGGCAAACCGCGTTTGGTCTCGCTTTCCTTCCGCGTGCGTATACGTGAGCGAAGGAAGAGGAGAAGCAGAAACAAAAGACAGCAACAAAACGGAGGCGTGTCAGCACACCGGCAGGAGAGGGATCTAAGAAGAACGGCGCGACCTCACACACGGCAGCGGCAGGCATCGCCCAGGCCGCAAAAGAAAAAAAAAGACGGAGAAGAGGAGTGACGACTTCCCGCACGACCCCCAAAAGAAGGAAAAAAAAAAGAATTACTTCGGCAGGTGGCGCTCTTATACTTCACGTGTCCAGCAGCAGAAGAGGGCTGTGGGTGCGTGTGTATATTTAATACCTGCACGAACCAAAAAAAAAAGCATCGTCCTGTGGCATTAGCCCACACATCCCTCTCGCACATTTCATGCGGCCTTCTCTCAGCTCTTCAGCCGGGCGGTGGGGTCAAATCCGTGCGGGGCGCACATCAATGCGGCCGCCATCACGTGTGTGTGGGCAGCCCAAAAGGAAACAGGAGGGGAAAGCCGTGACGCACGACAGTGCATATAGAAATCGATCATTGGAGCAGAGAAGGGAGAAAAGGGGCGCCGGTTACTCCATAATGGCGCCAGCGGGAAAAAACAAAACAAAAGCAGGAAAAAAAAGATATAGATTAAGGAAAGAAAACATATATAAGCGAGGCCGGCGTGGACCGCGGCAGTGAGTCCCCGTGTGAAGCCACAAATACATAATTCCTTTCCTTCAGCAGAGAGCCGCAATGCCACAAAGCCCCAGAAGAGTCAGCAGCATTACCCGAGACAGACCCCCATGCACACTGCCGTCACCGTTTCCGTCATTGGGAATGAAGCCATTAGCGTTGTCGCCATTCGGAAGCGGTGGGACGTTGGGTACTGTCGGTGTCCCTTCGGGTCCTGCTGCATCACCCGTATTGTTCGGCACAACGTCAACGCCTGGCAGCGCCTCTCCTCCTTGGCCTGAAACGGGAGGTGGGGGCTGATCGGGCACAGCGCCTGCAGTAGTGTTATCTTCCTTGGGCACCTCTGCGCCTTCATTCTGGGAACCATCTGGCACTGGCTCGACGCTGGGGGAATTTACATCGTCTTTGTTGTCGGGAGTGACCCCACCGTCGGTTCCCCCAGAACCGCCTGTTCCCGCTTCCGGTTCCGGATTCGGCTCTGATGGGGGGCCCTGAGGCTTCGAAACGGCGTCGTCGTTTTCGCCGCCGGCGGGGTCCTTGTCGGGCAGTGAACCGCTCTCTCCCTTGTCCTCCTCCGGCGTCGTCTCGGGCGCAGCCACTTCACCACCGCTAGTCGGCGGCGGAACCTCCGGCTCTGTCGCCGGCCGCGGAAAATCGACTTTGCCGGCGCTGAGCTTCCGCACCGCATCCTCAGCCAGCAGGTCGTTGTACAGCAGGACGTTGGCCAGCGTCACATTTTGGCTGCTCGCCGCACCGCCCCCGGCGTCGGCCCCAAAGCAGAAGTGCGAGATCCTGCTTGCGTCGAAAATAGAGTCGTCGTGGGTGTCACCGTAAATCTCATCCCCGTCAACGTACACATACCACTCTTCTGTTTCAAACTCCAGTGTCACTTGGTAGGTTTGGTTGGGTTCCCACTGCTCCAAAGACTCCTCAGCCTCGCCGCCATGAGGTTTGGAGAGCCACTTCCGCTCATGGTTGTACGACAGCTCAAAGAGCACAGTGTTGGTTGAGTCATTCATCTTCACCCGCAGCAAAGGGATGGGGCTGTCGTCCTTCTCCGGCACCGCGTGGATCGTCACCGTCGCCGCAAGAGCGAACTTGTTGTTCGC
>NW_021705224.1:0-1490 GCF_003719485.1 Trypanosoma conorhini | reverse complement strand
GCCGCACCGCCCCCGGCGTCGGCCCCAAAGCAGAAGTGCGAGATCCTGCTTGCGTCGAAAATAGAGCCATCATGGGTGTCCTCGTAAATCTCACTCCCGTCAACGTACACATTCCAGTCGTTAGTTTCCAATTGCAGTGTCACTTGGTAGGTTTGGTTGGGTTCCCACTGCTCCCAAGACTCCTCAGCCTCGCCGCCATGCGGTGTGAGGACCCACTTCCGCTCATGGTTGTACGACAGCTCAAAGAGCACAGTGTTGGTTGAGTCATTCATCTTCACCCGCAGCAAAGGGATGGGGCCGCGTCCTCCTCCGGCACCGCGTGGATCGTCACCGTCGCCGCAAGAGCGAACTTGTTGTTCGCAAAGTAGTACGGCTGGTTCTGCCCCAGGTTCCCCACGGGCCACTCCGCCCCCGCCCCGGCGCCGCTGAACGTCACGCCGTTCGTAAACTTTGTTGCTGCCCCATGGACTGTCGCGTCCACGCAGAGGTACTCGTCCTTCCACTTGCCGCCAGTTGACTTCCCGGACAAAAACCCCACCAGCCCTTTGGTGGGAAGAGGGCCTTTGCACATGCCCTTCTCTTGCGGGTCGAGGTTTCCGCTGGCTTTGCAGCTTTGCAAGGCGGCGTCCAACGCAGTCCAACTCCTCACCACCTCTTTTACCTGCTCCAGCTGAGTAGCCAGGCGCACGTAGGCAAGACCGTACGAATCGTCTCCAGTCTTCTTCTCGTAAAGAGCAATCAACTCATCCCCCGACCCGCCGCTGTTGTACAGCAGGGAGCTCGCAGCGGCGTCATCGCCGGCGGCAGACACCGGCCCCACGTCGTGCACGCGGGCGTTGTCGGTCAACCAAAGATGCAGCTCCCCTTTTTCCTCGCCTGCGTCCGCCGAATACACCGGCATCGTGAGGAGCATCAGCTTTTTATTCTCGAAGCTTGCGGTGATGAAGCCGCCCTGCACGCCGTAACCTCCTTGACGGCTCAGTGAGTTGCCCCACACGCGGGTAATCGGCTCACCTGTGGTGTACCACGCTGTGCCGGCCGCAGTAGAGTCGTAGACTTCGTAGGAGCCCCCCTCACAAGAAGCCATCGCAAGGAGCTTTTGGCCGTCCTTCCACTCCACGATGGACGGGTCCCTGCAGCCCTCACCGGTCGTACCGGAAGAAAATTTCCATTGAGTCTCTGACTGCCTGAGGCGCATGGCCAGCAGAATGTTCTTTCCATTCTTGATTGCCTGCATGGGGAACACAAGCGTGCCGTCGCTCAGCACAAGGCCCGAGCCTCCGCCGCCCACCAGCCGCGTCAAGTATTTTGGAAGCCCTGCAGTCTCCACCGCACGGGTCTCACTCCATGCGATTTTCTTCGTTTCACCGCTTCCACTGACACTCCCCTTCACCAGCAAAAGCTTCCACTTACTTGCGTCGGCAACTCCACTGTAATTCCCCAGCAGCATGTAGACATCGTCGCCAACCACAAGTGTTGTTGGCCGCATG
>NW_021705133.1:3599-4318 GCF_003719485.1 Trypanosoma conorhini | reverse complement strand
TTTTGTTTTTTGTTTTTTGTTTTTTCTTCAAAACGTATTAGGGGAAAATCTGGGTTTGCTTCTAAAGATGGTAATTGGCGCGTTGACGGGGGGCGGGTGGGGGCGTCGCGCGTTGGCCTACGATTAGGTGCATGCACTGGGGCGTAGTATATAATGTTTATGTGCCTGGGCCGGTTTGTTACTATAACATTTCTTTTTCTTGCCGTGGATCGTGTGAAGAATGCTTTTAATGCGTGTGGATGCTTCATATTACTGGAAACTCTGGTAGCCATCTACGACCAGACTGAGGCTGAACAAGTGCGCAATTTTCTCATCCGCATGTATCTCTCCTGTTTTTGCATATAAAGAGTTGTATGTGTTTCCCACGAATCTATGATGGGATGCGGCACGTGCGCACTTATTTTACTTTATCTTTCTTTGTTTTTGTTTTTTACTACCTTTTTCTCCAAAATTCCTGCCCATGCTTTACATGTCACCACTGGGCGGTGTGGCGGTTGCAGAGCCGTAACGGCAGCCACTACTTCACCTCTACAAGTATTTCCGCCGCAACGCCGTGCAGTACGCAATTGTCTCTGAGCGCTGAGTGACTCTGTTTTTAGACTAGGAACTTGGGCCTAACGGGCCAAAAATCTGATCCTCCCTCTTCTGCCCCTCCTCCCTGCTGCCACAGGGGCGGGGGCGTGGCTACGCACGTGCTACGAAAGGAGTGGTGTTGACCT
>NW_021705133.1:0-2994 GCF_003719485.1 Trypanosoma conorhini | reverse complement strand
TGCATTGGGTCTCTTTGCGGCGGCCCGCGATGGCGCGCGGCACTCAGATGCTGCTGCGCGGCAGTGGGGGAAAAGGGGGCGCAAGGAGGCCGGCCGAGAGTAGTCGGCCTGCGGGGCCCGCCCTCAAGCGGCGTCCGTGGGCGGCGGGGGATCCGTCTGCAGGAACACGCAGCCGCTGCAGTGGGGAGAGGGCACGTAACGAGTGCCTTGCCTGGCCGGCCGCTTGGGCGTGTTGCGGGACGTATTTCCCTCGTGCTGGCGCCCACAGGCGCGTGGGGGGGACGGCACTTGTGCGCTGGGCGTGCGCCGTGAGGAGAAGAAGGGAGGGAGGGAGGGTGGTGGTGGAGGAGCTGACGCCCGGAAGGGAGAGGGCGACCGCGCGGCTGCTCCCCTGGCGGTGCGGCATTGCCCTTTGAGCGCGGATGCATCAACCTTCGCGACGCCGCGGACGAGGCTCAGAAGAGGAGGCGGGATGACTTATTCTTCAATCGTTTGCGAGGGCGCCGAAACGCCCTTCCGCAACTTCAATGCCGCCAGCACCGAAATAAGTGTGGGCGATGGAGGATCGTCGTGGTCTCTCTTTCTCCAGCTGCTTCTGGTCATGTAAATAAGCACTGGAACACGTGTCTCTGTGGTCGTAAGACGAATAAAGTGAGTATGCGTTGGGGCTTCCTTCCCCCACTCATCCTTTTTTCTTGTTGCTGTTGTTGTTGGGTGAGGCAGTGACTGGCTCTGGGGTATGCATGGTGGAAGGGACCTCGACGCCATTGTCAGGCCTCTGGTGAGCGTGTCGCGCGGGACCGACAAAAGTACGTAGCGGAAACGACGCACTCGACGGAGGAGGCATAAGTATGAGAAAACTCTGCCTTCCTCCTCCCGGTCGTGGATTCTACGCATTGCGCATTAGCACGCGGGGAAACAGGCGGCCGGCACATGGGCGGAAAGACGATCCGGCCCCGACTGGCCGCATTGAGCCTTGGTTTTTGCGGTGCGGCCCGCTGTGCTCTTCTCCCTCTGCGCCTCCACACACAGACGCGCCTCTGCCTGTCTGACGAACCTCGCTATCTCCCCCGCCCTCTCTCTCTTTCTCTCTCTCTCTCTCTCGCTCCACTTCTTGTTGCCACTGCAGTAAGCTAAAGCCCCTGTAAAGTGAAGCAATATTATGCGCGGAAGTGAGAGCGAGGAGAGGGCGCCTGGCGCCGTGCACCCGCTGACTTCTGCATACCCCGACGAAATCGCACACCCCAATGACGACGCACAACCCAGTGAAGTCGCACACCCCAATGGCAACGGCACCTCCCCGGTGAATCTCTCGAATAACAATGAGAGCTACAACGACAAAACGAAGGAGGGAAATGCGCTGCAGGAGGGCGAGGCACAGGCTCCCACAGGCTTCCTTGCGAAGCTGAGCGCGTGTGTGGACGTCGTCATTCCTCCCGGCGGAATCCTCGCGAGCGCCTTCAACCTCGCGTCGTCGTCGATCGGGGCCGGCATCCTCGGCCTGCCCCTGGCGACGAACAGCAGTGGGCTCGTGATGGCCATCTTGTACCTCGCCGTCATCACGTTCCTCACTATCTACTCGGTGTATGCCCTCGGCGTGGCGGCGCAGCGAACGCAGATCAAGAGCTACGAAGCCGTGGCGCTGGCATTGCTGGGCCGCTGGTTCACCATGTTCGTTGTCGTTGTGCGCGCCTTTCACGGGTTCAGCGCCTGCATCGCGTACGTGATCAGCGTCGGCGACATCTGGCACAACATCTTGGAGGGCAGAGATAGCGTGCCGCAGTTTCTGAAGGATAAGTCCGGCAACCGCCTGCTGACGATTGTGGTGTGGCTCTGCGCGATGCTGCCGCTGGTGATCCCGAAACACATTGACTCGCTCCGCTACTTTTCCACCTTCGCTGTCTCCTTCATCATCTACTTCGTCGTGGTGATCGTGGTGCACTCCTGCACGCACGGGCTGCAGGACAACCTCCACCGCATCAGCGTGGGCAAGGACGACGACGCCAACGTGGTGCTCTTCAACAGCGGCAACAAGGCAATTGAGGGTCTCGGCGTCTTCATTTTCGCTTATGTTTGTCAGGTCAATGCGTACGAGGTGTACTGGGATATGAAGAACCCCACGAACACGCGCTTCACACTCGCCGCCGGCATCGGTATGATGCTGTGCTTCCTGCTCTACGCCATGACCTGCTTCTTCGGCTACATGGACTTTGGCAAGGATGTGGACGGCTCCATCATGCTCATGTACAACCCACTCTCCGAGCCCGAGGTGTTGGTGGCCTACATTGGTGTGCTCTCCAAGCTATGCGCCTCCTACGCGTTGCTCTTCATGGCTGGCCGCTATGCCATCTACCACGGCATCGGTTGGGACGTGGACAAAGTACCCTACTGGAAGCACACCCTTGTTGTGACCTTTATTTCAGCTATAATACTTGTCTGTGGTTTGTTCATCCCGAAGATCCAAATTATGTTGGGCTTTGCGGGCTCGATCTCTGGCGGCTGCATCAGCTTAATTTTTCCGGCGTTCTTTGTGATGTACTCAGGTGACTGGACCTGGAAGAAAGTGGGCGCCTTCAACTACATCTGCACGTACGTGCTGCTGATTGCAGGAGTGATCGGAGTGGTGTTTGGCACTGGCGCCACCATTTACGCCACTGCCGGTGGCTAGCGAGACGATTGTACGGAGCTATTGAAGAATGCTTTCTTTTTCTTTTTTTTGCCTTTTTTTGATTTTTGTTTTTTGTTTTTTGTTTTTGTTTTTTGTTTTTTGTTTTTTCTCTGCTTTCCGTGTGTGTTGTCGTTTGCATCATTTTCTTTAGTGCTTTTGTGTGTGTGCCTGTGTGTGTGTGTTTGTGTGCTACTTTACGTTCGGGGACTGTGGCCCCGAACTGTTTGCCTGGGCGGGAGCGCGTGTGTTTTTGCAGCCGATCCGTCCGTCTTCCCGTGGACGCTTGCACCCGCAAAAGCCTGGCGAGAAGGTCGGGGCACGGCACG
>NW_021705222.1:1565-3748 GCF_003719485.1 Trypanosoma conorhini | reverse complement strand
CGAGGCGGTACGGAAATTCCAACGACGACTGGGCACGGCAGCGACTTGGCAAGCCCCGCGCAGTCCACTGCCGGTGCCACGCAGGCTTCGGCGCATGAAGCCGCCACCAACAGCAGCGCCACTCAGAAAACTGTGGCCAATTCTGCGGACGGTACTGCCGCCAACGCTCTGCTTCTGCGTGCACCTCTGCTGCTGATGTCGCTGCTGCTCACGGCTGCCCTTGTCGGCGCTGCTGCGTAGGCGGTGAAGACAAAATATAAACACACACACCCTGGCAGGGACGAGGAGTACGCTTTCTGTATCCATTTTGCTTCTCCTCCCTGTGGGAGAATCATCTTTTGCTCTGAGGCTTGCTTCCTTTTTATTTTGTTTTTCTTGCTTCTCCACTCCACGCGCGTCCCCATGGGCGGCGCACCCTTTTCCCCCTCTTGTTTGCCGCTTCTCCCACACACCCACCACCACACACACACACGGTGCCGGCCGCATTGCTGTGCGCCGCACGGATGTGCCCAAATGAGGCACGAGGCCGCGGCCACCGTGAGGTGCAAACGTGATGCGATGTGTCTGTTTGTGTGGTTGTGTGTGCGACCGAAGCAGTTCTTTCTTTTTTTTTTATTTGGTGCAGGTATTAAAATACACACACACACCCTCCCAGTCCTCTTGTGCTGCTGGACGCGTGAGGTAAAGAAGCACCTGCCGAAGTAATTTATTTTTGCTTTTCCTTTTGGGCTCCTGCGGGGATTAGTCATTTCTCTTCTCCCTCTTCTTTTAGTTTGCGTCCTGGGCGATGCCCACCGCTGCCGTGTGGGCCCCAGCGCCGTTCTTAAGTCCCTCTTCTGCCGGTGCGCCGACACGCCTCCGTCTTGTTACTTTTTCTTTATGCCACTTTTTTTTCCGCCCCCACACCCACGCCGAAGGAAAAGAGACCAAGCGCTGCTTGCAGCCGCTGTGCGCTTTGAGGGCTCTGCAGCCACCACCACCAGCAATCAACTCACACGCACAGTCGTTTCGGCCTGAGCGGATCCGCCGCAGGGAGTGAAGAGAGTGAGATCGTCAACGGTCCAACATGCCCCGGCGTCTGTTTTCCTCTGCGGCGCCGCTGCTCCTCCTCTGCGCGTTGATATGCTGCGGCAACAGTGCGGCTGTGCACGCGGTGGAGAGTGCTCCAAAGACGGTCGTTGATCCACTGGCAGGGACGACAGCGGTGCCCGACGCCAACTGGAAAGAGAGCGTGGACGCTGGTTTCTCAGTCAGCTCCCTCCGCGTCCCCAGCCTTGTGAAGGTGGGTGAAGATGTCTTTGCCGTTGCGGAAGCTGAGTACAGGAAGGGAGGTGGCGGAGCCGAGGTTCTTATTGGTATTGTGTCGAGGCACCTAAAGAACGCTGCGGGTGCTGCAACGGAGATCTCGGCGGCGGACGCAACTTCGTTCGCCGCGCAGCTGCTAAAGAAAGACGGCACGGACGGCGTCGGGGTGAAGGAGATAATGCGGCCGGCAACACTTGTGCGTGGCCACGAGGTCTACATGCTGCTGGGAAAATACAGCCGTGCACCATCTGAAACTAAAGGCGCCGCCGCAAAACACTGGGGGCTGTTGCTGGTGAATGGAACTGTGACTGACAACGGCGATGACGGGAAGAAAATCGTGTGGAGTAAGACACATGCGTTGGACGCCGCATCTATGGGGCTCCATAACTCACTCACTGAGTTGTCTGGCGGCGGGGGCTCGGGTGTTGTGCTGCGCGACGGCACTCTTGCGTTCCCCATGCAGGCCAAGGACAAGGATGGAAAGAGCGTCTTGCTGGTCATGCGCCTCACGCCCTCAAAGAAGAAGTGGGAGCTTTCGTCCCGTACGACCGGTAAGGGCTGCAGGGACCCGTCCATCGTGGAGTGGGGCGGAGACGAAAAGAAACTCCTCATGCTCGCCTCCTGCGAGGACGGCTACTACAAGGTGTACGAGTCCACTGCGGCCGGGAAAATCTGGTCTCAAGTGGGTGAGCCGATTTCCCGCGTGCGGGGCACCTCGCCGAGGCGCGAAGGAGGGGACGGCGCCCAGAGCGGCTTCATGCCAGCGGAAATCGAGGGAAGAGAGGTGCTGCTCCTCACCACGCCGGTGTACTCAGGGGACGCAGGCAAAGAAAAAGGTCGTCTGCACCTTCGGGTGACCGACAATGCCCGCGTGCCCC
>NW_021705222.1:0-1540 GCF_003719485.1 Trypanosoma conorhini | reverse complement strand
TGCGTGGGAGAAGGACAAGACGTACCAGGTGGCGCTGCGAATGCGTGACCTCGGCAATTGGCGTGTGGACGTCGACGGGGAAACGATTTTCGAAAGGAGCTCTGACGGCCCTCTGTTGAAGAGGGGCACGATGTCGCACTTCTACGTTGGCGGGGACGGCGCGAAGGCTGCAGGGGACGGCCACCGCGTGACGGTGAGCAACGTCCTGCTGTACGACCGCCCGCTGGAGAAGGGCGATGTCAGGGCACTCGCAGCCGGCAAAGTCGCCATCCCGCCGCCGGATGCCGGCAGCTCGCCCACAACGCAGGCGAAAGGTGGGGGTGCTGACGGTGCAGAGCCCGCCGCCAGCGTCGCTAAGGCCGCGAGCACCGCTGCCCCGAGGGCGCGGAGCTCAAAGAGCGACGGCACTGTGCATTGGCGTGTGCCGCAGGTGCTGCTGCTGCTGCTGCTGGAGCTGTGCGGCGTTGCGGCTTTGTGCAGAGTGTGAGGCGGTGCGGGGCTGCCGCACCCGTCGCAGCACGTCCGCTGCCTGATTTCCAATTAAATTTCTATCCGAGGAGGCCTCAATCTTTTCTTCTTGTTTTTTTTGTTTTTTCCCCTTTTCGTTTGTTTCTTTATTGCCCCTGATGTTGTGCTGGAAGAATAAGCGCCCTAATGGTATCTCTCGTTTTCTTTTATCTTTTTTTGCCTTTTCTGCTACGCGCGTTCTCACGGGCGGCGCACCCTTTTTCCCCCTCCTGTTTGCTGCTGCAGCCCACACACCCACAGGCGGTGCCGGCCGCATTGCTGTGCGCCGCACGGATGTGACGCAACTGCCGGGTGGAAGCGCAGGCCGAACGCCGCATGAAATGTGCGAGTGGTGTGTGGGCCCATGCAACGAGGCGATGTTTCCTTTTTTATTCGTGCAGTTATTACAGTAAACACACTCTTACAGTCCTCTTGTGCTGCTGGACGCTTGAAAGTAAAGAAACACCGGCCGAAGTAATTCTTCTTTTTTGTTTTCTCTAAGTTCCGTTGGGCTTCCGCATTGTTTTTTTTCGTTTTAATTTTGCTGGAATAACTCGCCGCGGCTCACGTTTAGTTTGTGCGCCGTGTCCGCCGCTGTCGCTGCGTGTCTCTTTGTGCGTTGCCTTCCGCCGCTGGCTGTGCCGCAGACACGTCCCCATTTCCCCCTCCTTCTTGCTAGAAGCACCGGCAGTCCGCGACGACGGCTCTTTTTTCGTTCCCCGCTGCGGTGGCGCGGGAGTGACGGGACGTGCGGCTGCCGCGGCGGGAGAGAAGAGACGGTGTGTGCGTGTGCGGCGTGTGTCTCGTCGCGCGTGTGCGGGGCTCTCTTTTTATCCTCGCCCCCCATTTGTGCGTGTGTGTGCGTGAGGCAACTGCGTCCGCGAAGGGTTCTTCTGTCGCCGCCACGGAGGCGCAGGCAGTCGCGCTGCACCAAGAGAAACGAAAGAAAAACTGCGCGACGCCTGCTGGAGGCAGCGTCACTGTGCGCGGCGTCCCGCGTGATGCGTGCGCCCGCAGGCGCTTCGGTGGGGGA
>NW_021705223.1:0-3738 GCF_003719485.1 Trypanosoma conorhini | reverse complement strand
TATATATTACACGCCTTGTGCCCACAGAAGGGTAGTGGCGGGCGAAGACGCGGCACTGCCGTCTTGAGAAGAACTCAGCGTTACGAAGAGCAGGGCATAAAGGTGCAGGGGACCCTACGTGGGTGTGGATTGCCGCCAACGTTGCGGCAGCAGGGAGTGACTCAGAAAGAGGAAGCGCGAGGGCAAGAGACCGGGGAGGTGGGGGGTGGGTGGAAACATGAGCCTGGATGAAATGGATATCCCAGAATTTTCAATGCTTGCCATTGACGAAATATGGGGTCAGTGGAACCAGAGCAACGAGATGTTGTCGGACAGGAACCTTCCCTCAAGTCGCAGACAACCCCAACACGGCCCCGCGACGATGGCGGATGTAACGGGGGTCTATGACGCGGAGTTCAAGTACTTTTACGAGGTGCCCTCGCATTTGGTTGTGCACGTGCCTTCCGCAAGACTTAATATCACCCGGCTAGTCTTTTGCCGCAACTATCGGCCTTTTGAAGCGGACTCGTGTAAAATGGGCAACAACTGCAAGTTTGTGCACGCCGACGTGGATGTCGGGACACTAGAGGCGTTCCCAATTCACGTCAACTACATTTGGCAAGATGAGAAGCTGTGCACGTACACACGTTTGCCGCCAGGTGAACGCTTGGAAGTCCTCTCCAGTGACATGTGCACGGTGGAGACTTTCCCCAGTGAACGTATTCTCTTGACACGTGGGGCTCTTGCGCATCAAGAGAATGCAGAACCGTTGATCCGTTGCAAGTATTATGATGCGAAGCAGACGTGCTATGCCGCGGAGAGCTGCAATTTTGTCCACGTCATTTACGTTGATCCAAATTGTCAGGGGTCATTTAAGCGGGCGCCAAAGGCCGCCACAGAGACCCGAGGAACGGCAGCGAATTCCCTACTGAACACGACTCACCAGAAGGCTAACACGAACCAAAATACTAACAGAGAGAACAGCTACAACAATACCAGCAACGTCAGCGGTCACGCGGCGGACAGTCATGGTGGTGTGCCGATGAAACATTTAAACTGGACGCCCCATGTAGCAGCTGCTCCACACTTTGTCCCAACTGGGCTAGGTCCGATCCCTTTTTTGCACAGCCATCACAATGGCGCAGCTTTTGCCCCGGCGTCACCCATGCCATGCCAAGAGAACGGTTTACCGACAGGTGTGGTGGGTGTGACTGGCATCATGGCTCCTCTGGCTACTAACGCTCATCAGCCGTCTCAGGCCTCAGCACTCCATTGCGAGCAAACAGAAGGCAATCTACAAGGGATTTTGCAAATGTTGCAGGCTCAAGGCTACTCCAGCAATTACGGTTTAATTCCGTCTAATGCGCAGCCATTGAATGGAACAACAGGACCGCAACAGCCGTCTGAGGGGAATATCAATGCCACCAACAACGCGACATTGACTCAGGAGCAACTTACTGGTGTACTTTCTCCCGTACTTTCGCTTCTCGCTCAGCGAATGTCTTCAACACATACTTTTTCAATCGCCCCGTCGCCGCTGCTTGAGGAACCTTATGCGATGGGAACGTTACTATTTTTACCGCGTGGTGCGAGCGAAGCTGCACCAATTCTACCTGTTTACGACAGTTCCTTTTTGGGTGTCATCAAAACTTTGGGCTCTCAGCAGCAACGCGCTGTACAGGCGGTGATGCAGACGAATGCGCCTCCAGTGCCTCAGCCAAATTCTGCAACCGGGGGCGGAGCGCCTCAAAAAGTTTCGTACACCTTTGTTCCTGCTGGAATCGGTAGCACAGTTTCTACTGTTCCTCTAAGCTCAGTTGCTGACGGTGGCGGTGGCCCCGGAGGAGGAAGAAATGCGGGCAGTGGTATTACTAGTGGTGGGCCCACGGCGGAGCTTTGTGCAAAAGCCCCCTGGCAATTCGACAATGCAATGAACGGAGGTTACGCCTGGGTGCATGGCGTGTAGTCCGAATTGTTGCCTTTTGTTACAGTGGACCCATGAAGAAATTTTTTTTTCTCCTCATCGTTTTATTCCCTATCTGTTATGCCGATGTATGTCAACGTGTTTTTTTATATATCTGGAATTAGTCCATGTGTATGAGGGAGAATGTGAGGGTGAGAGAGAATATGCAGCAATTTGTCTTTTTTTTTTGCGTCTCTCTCTCCCTATTTGTGTCATCGTCGTCCTGCTGCACTTGCACCGCCTGCAGGTGATGAAATGAGCGCGACTGTGCTATTTATTTTAGTTTGCCACGACGTCTGTTTTTACTGTCCACTCCTATTGCCGCTCTCCTCCTCCCCTCCGTTCCCTCCCTTGTCTCGCACCGCGCGGGCGCGCAACTGCGTGTCTCTGGGGAGGGGCTTGCGCCGCAATTTTTCCAACGGGCGCCGCCTGACTTGCCGACCGCGCGGTGCGAGACAAGGGAGGGAACGGAGGGACGAAGGCCTCCGCGGCGTAGCTGAGAGAGACCGAAGGCAGCAAACAAACGTATGCGAAGAGTGAGAGCGACAACCGCAAATTGGTAGTGTCGGCGTCTAGTGGGACGGAGAGAACACCGTCAGTCATAATTAATGGGGAGAAGGAACAAAAGCAAACAGAAAGGAGGGAAGGAGGAGGGGGCGCGGGCGAAGAAGGTCGCATCAGCGGAGCAAAGGAACCAAATGGAAAAAAAAAGACAACAGAAACACTGTTTTTCTTTCTTCTTTATTTCGTACATATATTTCTTCCTGGGTTCCCCCTCCCCCGTTATTCTCAGTTTCCGCTCGATGTACGAGATATATATATTTTGCCCGATGTCCACGTGTGTGCCCAGCGAGTGAGACCACACTTGATTCTTTGCACACATGTCAGTGGGGCAGAGAAGTGAAAGGAGAGGAAAAGAAAACGACATATATTCGGCCCATAAGGTAATCTTCAATGGAGGTGTTTTGTGTGCCTTATCTTCGTTTTTTTTTCAGGTGTATGCGTGTTTATGTGAATGGGGCGGTCGTCTGTGTAGCACGTGGGTGCGAGATTGGCAACATGTACATAGAAATCCGTACCTTTATCCACACGTGCTTATATGTACGCTGACGTGCCGATGGGGACTGTGGTTCGGCAGAGAGGAACAGAGAGAAGTTACAAACTTGAGCGAAGCAACTGATGTGCATGAAGGGTGAGGGTCTCGATGAGGAGCAGGAAAAAATAAAAGGGCCGGAGGACTCAGGGGAGACTGCAACACATCTCAGCATAAAACAGGGGGAGGGGAGGCGCTGCGAGTTGTGAGGGGGAGTGCCGGCTCCGGTGCCGGGGGTGGGCAGACGTCACCGCAAGAGAGCGAGGCGGAGATGGTGTCTATTTCTGTCTTCTGTGGTTGCTGCAGGGTCGCGTCTTGCCCGCCTGTTTGCGCTTCACTGCTGCCGCAGAGCAACGCAACGACAGGGGGGACGGGGCGGAGGTGTCTGTACAGCCACGAAACCCGGCTTGGTTGAAGCAGAACTGAAGGTCCACGCGTCGAGGCTGGAACTCAGTGCATCCGCGTCCTTCAACGCACGCGTGCGTTGAAGGAATGAAGCAGTGAAGGTTGTAGGGGACAACGAGAAATAATAATAATAATAATAATACTAAAAAAAAACTGACGCTGAGGTAAACGCAGAAGAAAGGCAAATGCCAGTAGAAAGGCAGGTAAATTCTGGCGAGTTCCCTTTTTAGAGGGGGAAAAAGAGAGTGGTGCAAGGTAGGCAAATTTATGTGTATACACGCAATGACGTTATAATTAT
>NW_021705217.1:2081-3770 GCF_003719485.1 Trypanosoma conorhini | reverse complement strand
CCGCAAACCCTCAACCTCACTGCAGAGGTCGTGCGTAATGGTTTCAGGTGCGACATGCACGGCGAGGATTGCAATGCGCCGACTTTCCAACGGTGTCACAGTCCAACATCTCCGTGTCGATTGGCCTTGCTGTGTGTGTGCAGCCGCATCGTGACAAATAGCCTGGTCCCGCTTTTGGCACAATTTTTGGCTAGAATGCTCGGACACACACGATGAGCTGTGGGGCTGTTCAAGATTCCCGCGCATGCCTTCCGGATGTTGGGAAAATTGAGTATTCAACTCCAGCCTCAACGCCGCCTTTTGGCGGGCGTGATTGCTGTGGGTGCGCCGCTTATTTTGGCAGCCGCCGCCGCCAGGAGTCTGTTGGCGTTAGCGTCGAAACGTGGTAGCTACACGCGAAGGTGACCGCGTATCAATTGCGGCGTGCACTAGTGGGAGGCGCTGCCTTGATGACTCTGACTGTTCTCGCAGCCTTCGGTTTTTACTTGGACCAGCGCCACGACTGCGGCCGGTTTGTTTGTTTTTGGGAGAAGCTTTTCCATCAATGAGTTTCCCACTCATGGACTCCACACACACAAAGTAGTGTATTTTGCCGGCGTGTACGTGTTTGCGGTTCCTGTTTTTTTTTGTTTTCGGCGGTGTGCGCCCTTGCACCGCGCTGCCGGTCACAGTTGTAATGCACGCTATTCCCGCAAAAACCCGGTCTGGGGGGATCTTGGGGCCGATTGGCTGCTTTGGCAAATTCTCGTTCCTCGATTCCTGCGGGGTGCTCCTTGTGGTGTCAGGGCCGCAGCTGGAAGGCGTTGCCTCGGCGGCGGTGCGTGCTGGATTTTACTTCTTCCTTTGCGGCAACGGCACTTTTCATTTTTATTGGGGGATGACGCGACCACCGTCTGGCGCCGCGACACGCCACTTCGCAAAAAACGCGGCGTCGAGGGGGCCAGTTGCCTGCGATGTGCCCGAGGCACAGCCCAATGAGAGGGCGCGAAGAAGGCACGCGAAGGAATTGGCGGGCCTTGCCGTGGAGTGAGGACGTGCCTTTGCGATGGGCAGACACCGCACATTTGTCTTTGCGTGCGTCAGTCTCTCTGCTAGGTGGTTCCTTGTGCTCGGTGCACCGTGAAATGGAGTGGCTTCGGCAGCTGTGCCGGAAGACCGTTCGATGACTCTTTGGGGGATCAGTGTCACAAACATATTTTTCCTTATCTTCTTCTGTGTTTTCGTCATTCTGATCGCTGCGGTGCCTTTTGTTCGCGTCACGGTCTGCAGCTGACGCGCTTCTTCTGGCGCATGTGTGCGTGTGTCGCTGGCCCATTTCAAATTGAACAGTTTGCACGATGCATGCTCGGCGACAAAGTGAGGGACATTTACGGTGCCGGTGCGGCGCTGCTTTGGCCGCTCACTCCGCTGCTGATCTCCGCCGCCTGGCAGTGGGCCCTCCCGCTGCCGAACACACTTGCAAGGGGAGGCGGCATGTGCGGCAGTGGCTGGCACCACGCAAGGCGCCACAGTCCTCTGAGCCCTCTCTAGCAGCCTTTTTTTTTGCTTTTTAATTTCCGTCTTTGTTGTGTACTATATGCGTTTGTGCCTTTGCTGTGCCTTCTATTTTGATTTTTGTCGTTCTTTTTTTCCTTGACAGCCCCTGTTAATAGGGAGCGTGGGGGACGGCTTAAAAAGTAAAAAACTAAG
>NW_021705217.1:0-2056 GCF_003719485.1 Trypanosoma conorhini | reverse complement strand
CCCGTACGTGCTGGACTCACAAGAGGGCGCCGTAAATATATACATATGTGTGTGGGGGATGCAAACTGAGCCATTCTCTTAGCGTGGGCGGTAAAATAACGAATGGGGGAAAGTGAAAACAACTCAACTGGTGAAATTAAAAGGACCAATACGAAGTAGTTTTCTCTGGGGGGAGGGAAAGAAACGGGTGCGTGTTTGCCGGACAGCAAAAAAGGCAGAAGGTTGTGGGAGTCTAGTGTGTGCCCCAGATGAGGGTACATAAAATGGGAGAGCGTTTCTTGACGTTATTTGGGGCTGTTTTACCTGTGGACTGATTTGTCTCCCTGCGAGAACGCGCTTCGAAGACGGCGCGAAGGGGTTTTTCGTTTTTGTTGTGTTGCCTTCTCACCCACGCGTTCACTCCCTGCCACCGCTGCGACTGTTGCTGTTAATTCCACGCGGCGGCTGCGGGGGCGTCTGAAAGACTCCCTCTGCGTGAGTTCGCGGCGAGGGACCGGTCATTCCGGAACGCCTTTGTGTGACAATTCTTTTTTTTTTTTGCTGCTGGTGCTGTGTCTGGGCGGGTTGGGTAGATTTCACCTCATTTGGGAATGACGGGCGCACGGGACAGGACTACGCGCCCTCTCCCTCTCTCTGTGTGTGTAGGAATTTGGGAAAAGGGCCGCATCCAAAGGGGGGACGCGGTTTAAAATGGGCTGCTTCTGTTATCCCCACTCCGCTGCCTCTTGGCGCGTGAAATGGACCCACGCACGAGTTATATAAACGCAGTCAGCCCCCCCTTTGGCTGCGCTTCCCATTATTATTATTATTGTTTGTTTTTCTTCTCTTTGCTCTTCGGAGAGGGAGGAAGTAAGTGATGCTCCTTTTGGCGTGTGCCCAACGCAACTGGCGTCGCAGCTTGAGGTGAGATCTTCGCCGCCCCAATGGCGCATCTAAAGCCCTTCTTCCGCGACGCCCAAAGTGACCCCGCGACGAGGACATGTGAGCCTCTTGGATGCTACCAGCGTGTGAAGCGTTATCCGAGTGCGTATCATTCTGCCTCCTCGTCTTGGAAGGTTCCGCCTGAGTTTTTTCTTTTCTATTGGACGCTGCGTTGATAATAGAGGGCCGCTTTCATCCTTTACTTCTCTGGATCAATGAGCCTCAAGAAACTTCCTTTGGGAGCTTGTGAGGCAGCACTGAAGAAGAAGAAGCGTCCTCGATCACCGCGGGCGTCTTTTCCCTGCCACGGTTCGGAGGCTTCTGCTGCGGCGAATGGCCGCCCCTGCTGTCAGCGTCGCGGCAAGGGCGGCGTCGGTGCGTGCTCGCCTATTCAGCGGCGTGCATCTGTCAGTGTGTGTCTGTGTGGAGTAGTGTGAGGCAGCGTGTGGTGGCGAATGCGGTGGGAGGCACCCACCGTCAGTGTCTGTGCTCGCAGATTCCCTGCATTCGTTGCCTTGAACTGCGTTGGAGGTTTCTCTTGCGTCGTGCCCGTGCCACAAACTCGGAGGAGAGGCCCCACGCTTTTGTGCATCGCAACGCTGGCGATGGAACTTCTGACTGTTCCCACCACTATTGTTGTTATTGTTTTTCCCCTCGGTGCCCTTGTTGTTCTTCGTTGCGGTGGTGCCGACGATGCTGGCCTGGTTTGTTTGTTTGTTGTTATTGTTATTTCTCTGTGTGCGCGGGGGGTTTGGGGCTGCGGCGGCGAGCGTGGTGGGCGACCTGTTGGCGCGCTTTCCAATCGTGCCCCTTTTCTCCACTCCGCGTCTCCTGCTGTTTGGTTCCCTCCCACTGCTCTCGTTCCCCTTCGCTACAGGGACGAATCTGCACAGCACACGGGATGGGCACCACGGAGAGTGCGGACGTGCTCACGGTCTCTTCCTGCTGCATCGTGCGCATACGCTCGCGCATCATTTCCCTTTTCACTTTCGCTCCCTGACCGGCAGTTGGACTCCACGGCCCTGCCGTTCATGGGGCGCTGAGGCCGATGAGAGGTGTCGCACATTCGTGTGTTTCCCCCGGGATACGTCCGGCCTGCGGCTGTGCACCGTGCGGTGGGAGGGGGGGGGGGAGG
>NW_021705221.1:0-3751 GCF_003719485.1 Trypanosoma conorhini | reverse complement strand
TGCGCATCTCACGCCGAGGGAGCCTCGGCGTGGACTCCTCCGTATCCCCTTCACGGCCATCGCTACTTCTCCTTTTAGGGTGCAGCCGTTGCACACGCATGAGCAATCCCGGGCGCGAGTTGTGCCGTGCGTCGCATGCCGTGCCGTGAAAAGGAAGGGCGCCTTCGGCGGAGATGGGTGCTTGCGGGTTGCGCCGGGTCGCGTCCCGCTGGCAATGCGCGCCCGTAGTGCGTCGCGTAAACCACACGAATTCTCGCAGCGCGTGCAGGGGGAGGCGCCCATCCGCTTCTTTTATATATATATATATATATCCTTCTTCGTCTGCGAGGGACGTATTCCTTCCCCCAGCGGGGCCAGCAAGGCCGCTGGGCGAACGCCCCGCATATGCCGGGGGACCCGCCACGGCGCACGCCGCCTCCCCCCGCGCTCTCAGGGCCACTCCGCTCTCCCTCCACCGGGCCCGCCCTCTTCGCCGGGGCCGGGTTCAGGTTGGGCGCCCGGCTCTCGCAAGCGGCAACTGCTGACCGCGCGCCGCCCGGGGGCCGAGGGGCCGCTTCCGTACGGTGCGCCGCCCTCGCGCGAAGAACAGCCCACCCGATGTGTTTGACCTGCAAGCAGTATATGCATTGGAGGCGTCCCGGGTCCTCCGTCACACCTAAAGTCGGAAATATTTCACTAGTCTACCGATGCATTATCAGCGCGAGAGGTGCCGCCGCACTTCGGCGCGCGCAGCTGTTGGGCGGGAAGCCCACTGCACTTGCCCCGGGCCCCCTGCGCACGCCGGCGCCCAAAAAAAGCCCAACTGCCGCCACCGAGGGCCAACAACGAGTCGAAGGGACTGCCCGCCGGTCCTTGGCTCCCCCTTTGCGAGGCACTGAGTCCCGGCACCGCGGCCGCCGGATTTGCCATGGGCCTCCGTCCCTGATCGAGGTGAGGCGCGCGCGGGAAGTTCCACACAGCCCCCTGGCGCGTCGTCCACTTCACCGCACCGCACCGCCGCCAGGCCCGCGTGCGCTGGCCCATTCGCCGCTGCCGCGGCGGCGACACATGTCTTCCGCAGGGATTCGTTCTCGTCGGCTTGAACGCGCGTGCTGGAGGCATTCGCAGCTGGCGCAAAACACAGACCCACTAGAGAAATGGGAAACCAGTGGAGCGGAAGGTGCGCCCGCCTCGCGGCGGTGCAAGCCCAATCGCGGGCCGTGATCAGCGCCCGCCGAGGGTGCCGGGCCGTGCCGGCGGCACCGCTGCTTCGCTCTGTGGCCGGCAAACGCGCGCCCGCGCTGGCTTGCGCCGCGACAGCCTTCGCGCACCGCAGAGAGAACCTGCAGTCCGGGCCGCGGGCATCTGCCCCACTTGCCGGCGCACGCTGGCCGCCCTCTCCGCCCGAGCGCCGCCACGCGAGAACACGCGCTGGTAGGAGGGGGCGCCGCCTCCCCCCACCAGCTCCGCGCGGTGGCCGCAGTGCAGAGCGACCGGCGCCGCACTGCCGCCACCTCCGTTTCCGCCCGCGGCCACAAGCGACAGGCAGCCGCCGCCGCATCACCAGCGCCGTCCGCCCAGCGTTGGGACTCGCGTTTGGCGAAACCGCGCGCGTGCCTCTTGGCGCCGCGAACATTCTTCCTTCCGGGCGGCGGAACGGTGCCGGCAGCGCCCCGTCAGTGAGACGCGGCCACCGCCATCTGCGGCCAGACAAACTTCAAAATAGCCTCCGGAGAGCAGTGGCCATAACAAGAAAAAAAACAACAGCAATGAAAGCGAGCACACACGCACACTCTCAAGACGGGAAAAAAGGCGCCCTCGCGGTGGGGCCTTCGGCTCTCGCCCCGCGCCCGGGGAGGGACAACACGAGAAAATCAAAACACTTCGGCCTATTGCGGCTACCGCTGGAAATAGAACGGTATCTATTCATAACTCTAAAACAAAAAAAACAGTTGATCCATCCAGGCGCTTTGTGTGGCGGCTGGGCTCGTCGGGAGCTCGCGTAGCGGCTGTCCGCAGCCGCCGCGCCCCGCAGGAAACAAAACAAAAAGAAACACAACGTTTTTCTTCGGCCTCCTCCGGCCCATGCACCTCCAACGGAATTCCAACACGGAAACAAATACATACATAAATTGGGAGGGAGCGGCGCAAGGTGGGCACCCGCCCGAAGAGCAGTTTAATTAAAAGGCGGGAGGCACGGGGGTCGTCACGCCGGCGCCGCCTGCGGCCCCACACGCAATGCGCACGCTGCACCGCGGCCCGGCGGAGCACACTCCCCGCAGAAGAGGGACGCCCCCCGCCACCCCCAGTGTTCCCGGCGCACCGACCGCGTGGAAGAGCCGTAACACAACGAAAAAGAAATAAAATGAAGGCTAAAAGAAAGAAAAACAAAAGACGAGAAAAAAGAGCCCTCGCAGTGGGGCCTCCTGCTCTCCCCCACATGAAGTAAAAAGGGAAAACGCAACAAAACACGAGAGAATAAACAAAGCGGCCAATTGTGCCCGCCGCTCCAATGCTACTGGGGTTTACCCACAATGCGAAGGGGGGGAAAAAAAACAATTGATCCATCCAGGGGCGTTTATGTGACGGCCGGGCTCGTCGGGAGCTCGCGTAGCGGCGGCGGGGGGGGGGGGGGACAGAACTGCGCCCGCCAGCTCCCCAACGCGCCCTGTATGGAAACAGGGCAGTTGACGCGTGCAGGAAACAAAACAAAAAGAAACACAACGTTTTTCTTCGGCCTCCTCCGGCCCATGCACCCCCAACGGAATTCCAACACGGAAACAAATACATACATAAATAGGGAGGGAGCGGCGCAAGGTGGGCACCCGCCCGAAGAGCAGTTTAATTAAAAGGCGGGAGGCACGGGGGTCGTCACGCCGGCGCCGCCTGCGGCCCCACACGCCGACGGCAGGCCGCAGTTACACGCACCGACGAACGTGGACGGTGACAAACGGGTCCCCCGGCCCAGAATGCACTTCCTCCGTCGCAGGCAGAGTTGACTGGCTGAAGCTGCTGCGTGGCGGACGCCTCCCGAGACTCTCATCCCCCCCAACAGAGGGGTTGGGTACGTGCAGCTCATCGTCACCGCGAAAGAAGGACATGAGCGGCAGAGACGTTTTACGTGGATTGCATTCCACGGAAGCTCTCTTGGCGCCTTTCTCCATCACGTGGCCCATTTTGACCGCCAGCCGTTCCATCGCCACGCGGCAGGCGTCCTCCTCGTTGCCCGCTCTAACGGCATGCGGCACAGCGACTCTCCAACGCTCGCAGAGAGGACGCAGCGACTTCAGCCGCTGCGGGGCCGCGAAGGTGCCGAGCAGCACAGCCAAGACAGACACGATGGTGTGCGAGACGGCGCTCATTGCGGTGGACGCGGAGGCCTCGCCGCTGCTTGACGTGTCCCCGCCGTCGCCGTCAAGTTCCGGCATCAAACGGTCAAGCCGCAGCGGGGCGAAGGTGCGCCCGGGGACGGCGTCCAGCTGGTACATCTCCACCGGCCTCGGCACCCCGCGCAGCGCCACCGCGCCCAGCGCAGTCACCTCCAACTGCTCCCGCTCAGCCGTGCTCAGCGCCAAGTACGCCGCACGCGTCAGCAGCACCTGCCCGCCGTTCCCCACGCCCTCCGTGCGCGCCGCCACGTTTGCCGTGTCACCGTAGTAGTCGTACCCCTTCGTCACCTCGTCGTGCCGGATGTCGCACAGCCCGGTGTGCACCCCGACACGCACCCGCAGGCCGTTCCAGTACTGCTGGTACACCGCGGCGTCCAGGCGCG
>NW_021705191.1:3352-3943 GCF_003719485.1 Trypanosoma conorhini | reverse complement strand
CGCCGGCAGGGCCCTGCGTGCACACATACATGTATGCATTGACATGTGCACATGCGTCTAACTCCGCTCTCTGCTTGAGTGCAGGCGGCAGAGCAGACACGAACACACCGGCAAAGAAAACCTCCATGAAAAGAAAAACAAAAAAAAATCACAACGGCATCCGCATGAGGAGAGGCGGGGACGGCCCAAAACCGCCACGCGCAAGAACAACAGCCGCCACTTCTCCGCCTCCCTCGGGAAAGACGCAAAAGGAGGTGGAAGGGAGACCCGCTGCCTCAATGGGAACCAGTTGTTTATGCAGTTAACGTCGCCCACGTGCGTGCAAGTACACATGCTGTGGGCACAGTAACGAGGGCCCACAGAAGAGCAGAATACTCTACGCCTTACATTTCCAATGAAACAATGAAAACAATAGTAAAAAACCACTTACTTTATTCCGACCTGCCGGCACAACAAAACACGTCGGTATTTAAATGGGGACTGCCCCAACACCTGGGCGAGGGCCCAACAGGACGCCCCACCACCTTCACAACAACTCAGCGGGAGGAAAATGATGGAGGCGCCGGGGGGCCCCTCACCCGCCTCCCGTAG
>NW_021705191.1:1297-3267 GCF_003719485.1 Trypanosoma conorhini | reverse complement strand
AACCTCCATGAAAAGAAAAACAAAAAATCACAACGGCATCCGCATGAGGAGAGGCGGGGACGGCCCAAAACCGCCACGCGCAAGAACAACAGCCGCCACTTCTCCGCCTCCCTCGGGAAAGACGCAAAAGGAGGTGGAAGGGAGACCCGCTGCCTCAATGGGAACCAGTTGTTTATGCAGTTAACGTCGCCCACGTGCGTGCAAGTACACATGCTGTGGGCACAGTAACGAGGGCCCACAGAAGAGCAGAATACTCTACGCCTTACATTTCCAATGAAACAATGAAAACAATAGTAAAAAACCACTTACTTTATTCCGACCTGCCGGCACAACAAAACACGTCGGTATTTAAATGGGGACTGCCCCAACACCTGGGCGAGGGCCCAACAGGACGCCCCACCACCTTCACAACAACTCAGCGGGAGGAAAATGATGGAGGCGCCGGGGGGCCCCTCACCCGCCTCCCGTAGCTGACGGGGCGTCCAAACTTCACCCCAGCCACGAGCCGGGCGCCGGGACGAGGCTGGGAAACGAGGACGCTCCTGGCCGGTTTTCGCCGGTCATACGCCGGGCAGCGCCATCCCCCTCGCAGGCTCACAGTAGTTAAAACGGTTCTGAGAAATACAACACACACACAACAACAAAAACAAAACGGAACAACGCCAAAGTGACAATAATTCCGATGAAACAAACAAGCGAGCCGCGCCCGGCGTCCCCAGGGCACTCCGCGCGTCCGCCTCCTCCGTCCCAGTCACGGACCTCTTCCATTAACTCGTCTTGTTTAAGCTTAATTTTTTATGACGCCTTTATCCGGAAAAGCCCAGGAATCGACCCCGTGCCTTTCCTCCCCGCACAGCTGCGGCTTCACCCCCTCCCCACCTACAGCTTTGTTACGCCTTCGCTTGTGCCTTCTGTCCCACCAAACCCCCACGCCCAGAGCGTTTTCTTCTCTACGTTTTGCGTGACCTTCACTGTGCGCGCCGCCGCTGGCAACCTCAGGCTGCCTCCAACCTCGCACTTTCCGCCTGTGCGCGCTCCTCCGCCAGCTCCTTGGTGGTGGCAGCGAGGAGATCCGCCACCTTTGGCGTGACGGTGGCGTTCTCGAAAAACTGCCACTCACCTGCGCTGCACGTCACAGGAAAGGAGAAGAAGAGGCCAGGCGGCACTCCGTATGGGTTTCCATCGGAACGCACAACCATGGACACATGCGTCCCCTCTGGCGTGCCAAGCATCCAGTCGCGTACGTGGTCCACGGTGGCGCTCGCAGCCGACAGAGCTGACGAGCGACCGCGCAGCCTGAGAACCTCAAGCCAGCGTTCCCGCACGATTGTCATAAATTCTCCGTCAAGGAATGCGTCGTCTTTTACCGCCTCACGCACAGGAACGCCCTTCACAGTGGCGCTGTTGAAGTCCGGAACCTGCGTGCTGCTGTGGTTCCCCCAAACGATGCAGTTGTTCACGTCGTCCACCAAGGCACGGGACCGCTCCGCCACCAGCGCCGTCGCACGGTTTTGGTCCAGCCGCGTCAGCGCCGTCACGTTCTCCGGCTTGAGCTTCCCATTCGAGGCATTCAGCAGAACATGGGCCATTGTGTTGGCGGGATTGGTCACAATGCACACGCGACAGTCAGGGTGGGCCACCTCGCCCAAGACGCGGCCCTGCTCTTCGATGAGCCTGGCGTTGCCCCGTAGGAGGTCCTTCCGCAGCATGCCGGGCTTCAGCGGGACGGAGCCGAACATGATGGCGAAGTCGGCTTGCTCGAAGGCCACCTTCGGATCCGGCGTGGCGAGAACACGGTCCACCAGCGGAAAGGCGCAGTCAACGAGCTCCGCACGGACCCCCTCGAGAACACTCATGACGGGCTCCACGTCCAGCAGGTTCAGCTGGAGGCGCTGCTTGGGGCCCAACATGCGGCCGCTGGCAATGAGAGGAAGCATCGCGTACCCAGCCTGGCCGGCCGCCCCCGTCAC
>NW_021705191.1:0-1191 GCF_003719485.1 Trypanosoma conorhini | reverse complement strand
GGGACCGCTCCGCCACCAGCGCCGTCGCACGGTTTTGGTCCAGCCGCGTCAGCGCCGTCACGTTCTCCGGCTTGAGCTTCCCATTCGAGGCATTCAGCAGAACATGGGCCATTGTGTTGGCGGGATTGGTCACAATGCACACGCGACAGTCAGGGTGGGCCACCTCGCCCAAGACGCGGCCCTGCTCTTCGATGAGCCTGGCGTTGCCCCGTAGGAGGTCCTTCCGCAGCATGCCGGGCTTCAGCGGGACGGAGCCGAACATGATGGCGAAGTCGGCTTGCTCGAAGGCCACCTTCGGATCCGGCGTGGCGAGAACACGGTCCACCAGCGGAAAGGCGCAGTCAACGAGCTCCGCACGGACCCCCTCGAGAACACTCATGACGGGCTCCACGTCCAGCAGGTTCAGCTGGAGGCGCTGCTTGGGGCCCAACATGCGGCCGCTGGCAATGAGAGGAAGCATCGCGTACCCAGCCTGGCCGGCCGCCCCCGTCACAGCCACCCTCACGCATGACTTATTCGCGAACATCCCAACCTGCCTGCAGACTTGCTTTTGAAAACTTGCTTTGTGCGCAAAAACTTACGGCAACAAATTGAAGGGAAAACGTTTCTCATTGGGGCTCCCCTCGGCAAACGTCCGCAGCGCTCAACCACTCCCCGCGCCAGCTGCCCCTCCCCCGAGAAGAGGGAGGAGGGAGGAAAAGGAGGGACTACACAAACAGGGTGGAGCTGCGCCCATCCGCGGAGGAGCTCGGCGCCGGCAGGGCCCTGCGTGCACACATACATGTATGCATTGACATGTGCACATGCGTCTAACTCCGCTCTCTGCTTGAGTGCAGGCGGCAGAGCAGACACGAACACACCGGCAAAGAAAACCTCCATGAAAAGAAAAACAAAAAAAAATCACAACGGCATCCGCATGAGGAGAGGCGGGGACGGCCCAAAACCGCCACGCGCAAGAACAACAGCCGCCACTTCTCCGCCTCCCTCGGGAAAGACGCAAAAAGGAGGTGGAAGGGAGACCCGCTGCCTCAATGGGAACCAGTTGTTTATGCAGTTAACGTCGCCCACGTGCGTGCAAGTACACATGCTGTGGGCACAGTAACGAGGGCCCACAGAAGAGCAGAATACTCTACGCCTTACATTTCCAATGAAACAATGAAAACAATAGTAAAAAACCACTTACTTTATTCC
>NW_021705220.1:0-3754 GCF_003719485.1 Trypanosoma conorhini | reverse complement strand
GTACGAATCGTATCCAGTCTTCTTCTCGTACAGTAGAATCAACTCCACCGACGCACCGCTTCTGTACAGCAGGGAGCTGGCAGCGGCGTCATCCGCTTCTCGTGACACCGGTCCGACATCGTGCACGCGGGAATTATCAGTCAACCAAAGATGCAGAGCACCCTTTACTTTGCCTTCCTCTTCCGAGTACACCGGCGTGGTGAGGAGCAGCACCTTTTTATTCTCGATGTCTGCCGTGATGAAGCCGCTCTGCACGCCGTCCCCTCCTTGACGGTTCTGCGAGGTGCCCCACACGCGGGTAATCGGCTCACCCGCATCATACCAATCTACCCCACACACAGTGGACTCGTAGACGTCGTAGGAGCCCCTCTCACAGGGAGCCATCGCGAGGAGGCTTCCGTCGTCGCCCCACTCCACGATGGACGGGTCCCTGCAGCCCTCACCGGTCGTTCCGGACGAAAGCTCCCACTTCTTCTTCGATGGCGTGAAGCGCATGGCCAGCAAGACGCTCTTTTTCTCCCTTTCGATCCCCTGCATGGGGAACACAAGCGTGCCATCGCCCAGCACAAGGCCCGAGCCTCCGCCACCAGCCAACTGAGTCAGGGAGTTGAGTCTTGCGAGAGCTTCAGGCTTCACCGCACGGGTCTCACTCCATGTGATTTTCTTATCGTCGCCGCTTCCACTGACACTTCCCTTCACCAGCACAAGATTCCAGCCAGTTTTGCCGGCAACCTGCTCCTCAGGCTCTGTACGGGTACGTCTGCCCAGCAGCATGTAGACATCTCTGCCAACCACAAGTGTTGTTGGCCGCATGATCTTCGTTGCCTTCTTCTCAGCCGCGTCACTTCCCTCCACAAGTTGCGTGAAGAGGAGACTTGTGTCCGCCGCCGAGACGTCCATTGCGCCCTCCGTGATTTTCTTGAGGTGCTTCGACGCAATTCCAGTAAAGGAGCCCGCCTCGCCGTTTTGCTTCCTGCAGTGAGCCTCGGCAACGGCAAAAACATCCTCCCCCACCGCAACAAGGCTGGGGACACGGAGGGAAGTGACCGGTTGAGCAGCGACACCAACGCCTTCCCATGCAGCACCAGGAATATCCGTCGTCCCTGCAAACGGATCCATGGCATTCTCCTGATTAGCGGCTGCAGCGCCACTGTTGCCGCAGCATATCAACAAGCAAAGAAGCAGTAGCGCAGAGGAAAACAGACGCCGGAGCATGTTGGGTCAATCTCTCTCTCTTCCCTCCCTCCCTGCGGTGGATCCGCCCAGGCCGCGACGGTTGTATGCGTGTGTGTGTATTGCTGTTTTTAGCTGCAGAGCCCTCAAGGCAAACAGCAGCGGCAAGCAGCGTTTCGTCCCTTTTCCTTCTGCGTGTGTGTGGAAGAGAAAAGGAAGGCAACGCAGAGGCGGGCCGGCACACCGGCAGAAGAAGGATTTAAGAACGGCACTACCCCACACACTGGCGGCAGCGGCGCTGGGGCCCATACGGCAGCGGTGGGCATCGCCCAGGCCGCAAAAGAAAAAAAGACGGGGATGAGAAATGAATAAACCCCGCAGGACCCCCAAAAAATATATATATAAAACGAACTCACTTCGGCAGGTGGTGTTCCTTCACCTCAAGTGTCCAGCAGCACAAGAGGACCGTGAGAGATGCATGTATATTTTAACACCTGCACGAATAAAAAAACATCGCCCATGCTGCAGGAGCCCACACAACCACACACACATCACGTTTGCAGTTCACGGTGGCAGCAGGCTCGTGCCACATTTGGGCACTCCGTGCGGCGCACAGAAATGCGACCGGCACCGCGTGTGTTTTTGTGGCGGCAGCAAACAGGAGGGGAAAAAGGGGGCGCCGCCCATGGGAACGTGCATGGGGTGGCGAAGCAAACGAAAGGAGAAAAATAAAAGAAAACATTCCTCAGAGCACAGGAGAGAGTCAGGGATTGACCCACAGGGACAACAAGCAAAATGAGCGCACAATGTTTACGCGTCGCCCCTGCCAGGGTGTGTGTGTATCTTTTGCCCCTCACCGACTTACCCAGCAGCACAGGCAAGGGCAGCTGTGAGCAGCAGCAGTAGCAAAGATGCGTCCACAAACGGAGTGGAGGTGGCACTGCGATCCGCAGTATTTGGCACGGCTTTCTGAGTGGCGTTGCTGTTGGTGGCACTGCCGCCCGCTTTGCTTTTCGCGTCGTTCCCATCACTCGGACTGCGGGTGGTCGTCGTCGTCGCTCCTTCTGCTGCCCTGTCGCCTGCCGTCTGTGCTGACGAAGCCGCAGTGCCAACCGATGGCGTTGTAGTTTCCCGACGACCTTCTGCTGATTGTTCCTGACTTCCGGTGGAATCCGACGCACTGCCCGGCTGCCCCCCAACAGCAGCAGTGGAGCCTCCATTCCTCGTACGGTCTCCGTCATGAGTTCGCGCCGAAGATGACGCTGCTGCTGCATTTGCCGGTTGTTGTTGTTGTGGGCCTGCTGGCTGCTGTTGTTCTGTAGATTGGGGTTCAGGCTGCACTTGCGTCGCGGTTTGACTGGGGGTTGGGTACTCACAACCGCCTGACGCGCCCAGTGGATTGTCCGTTGGATTGAGGGTGAGGGTGCCATCTTTGCTCTTCGACAGATTGTGCAGCGCGCTGTCTGCAGCCGCCGTACAGTTCATCGTGAACGCAACAACTTTATTCGTGTCTCCATCTGCTGGGTGGGATGCAGGGCAGTTCCGCGTCAGTGACGTGTCAATGTACGCCGATCCGGCAATGAGGCAGAGGGTATTGCTGCCAGCATCGCCCTCAATGCTCTTCGCACCCGTCACTGCCTGCGGACACTCCCTCCAGGCAGCGGAATCCCCCTTGCCGGCAACGCGCCAACGCAACTTGTTGCCGGTGGCCGGGCACGACACATCCACCAACACGTTCACAACCCCGGTCGGCGCAGCCTCCTCCTCAGCGTCCGCCCCGCAGCAGCAGCCGCAGAGCAGCGCGAGGAGCGCCAAGGCGCACACCGCACGGCGCCGCACCGCCAGCGTCTTCTCCATCAGTAAAAACAGCGGTGGTGGTGGCCGTAGAGTGGCAGAGCCAGTGGGCTGCGAGGCAGCGAAGAAGAAGAAACAGAGAGGGAAATGGGGAGCGCGGTGGGGCACGGCGCAGAGAGTGAGGGCAGGGAGAGGGAGGGAAGAAAAAGGCGGCAGCCCGCTAAGTTCACGCAGCAGCGCCCCGCAGCCGCACGAAAATAAATTCATTCCGCCCCCGCCCCACGCAGACGTCTTTGGCGGTGCCAGGGCATTTGGGAGAAACACAACGTGAACCTAAAAAACAGTGCTGCCGCGAGGCACCACGGGGCACGGCGCCTCCTTCTCCCCGCAGCAGCGCAGCCCGCCGGCTGTGCCTCGTGCCCGCAGGTAAATAAACACACAAACACACAAATGTATATTTTTAAAAAACAGTCCATTCAGGCACTTCCGTAGAAACGTAGTCCGCTGCTGCACTCCGCTGCTCACTTCCCCAACGCCGCCGCCCAAATCCACGGAATTGCGGCAGCTCCGCGCCGCGTGCGTGTTGGAGTGTTCTCCCTGCACGCCGCACACAAACAACACCCCCCACCAACACGCATCGGAAACAGTTTCCCCAGCCGCTTAAAATATACACCTCGTCCTTCACCCACTGCGCCGCGCTGGCGGTAGTGTTGTGCTGCGCATCCGCCGCAGCAAACCGCACGCCCAAACAAACTTCCTCCCCCGCCCTCGGACGAACTCACAAAAC
>NW_021705152.1:1307-4164 GCF_003719485.1 Trypanosoma conorhini | reverse complement strand
GAGCCAGCAGAAGGGGAAGAGGCGGGGCAGGGGACCGCTACCGCCGCCGCCGCCGCCGCCGCCGCCGCCGCCCCAAAGGTCCGACTCACCGCCTCGGAGACGTGCATTCCGTACGGTGTCGCTGTCACGCGGGAGGCCATGCAGCGACTGAAGCATGTGGTGGGACACTGCCCAGAGAAGACCGCGGTGTTTCTTGAACACCTCCGCGAGGTGGTGGCGACGACGGTGCCTGACATTCCCGCGGCCCCTGTTCCGACGGCGTCGAGAGGGAAAGGCGGTTCCTCTGCACATTTCACGGCTCGCCAACTCGAGGCGTTGTCGGAATTATGGGGCAACCGGCGAGAAGCACCTGTCTCCGTATCCACCACGATCGGGCGGAAGCGCGGCCTTTTTGGGGATCTGGAGCCCAAGCAGCTGCATCAACATGTCATTTCCGTCCTGAACCGCGTTTCGAACGAAACACGCAAGTACCGCGAGGTGAAGAACGAGTTGCTGCGCCTGCCCATACCCGAGGCGAATGATGCGACTCTGGCCTCAATTGTTGAGGTCTTCTTCATAAAGGCGGTGCGAGAGCAACACTTCTCCAACTTGTATGCCGATTTAGTCTCTGCGCTCTGCAAGGTGCCAGAGGGGCAACGAATTGTGGGTGACAAGGCGCAGAGTCTTGAGTACCGGCTGCGGCAGCAGCTGCTGCATCGCTGCCAGATGGAGTTTCAGCAGTTAGAGGATCAGAACATAGAACGGGCAGGGCAGGGCGGGGAGAACCGTGATTCGCAAGGGTCGGAGGAGGATTTTAAGGAGCGCCGGGATCGGGCGTGCGGCATTGTGCGGTTCGTGGGGGAACTCTTCCTGCGCCAAATTGTGACGGAGAAGGTGATTGAGCACATTCTCATGACTGTCTGCACGGGGTTGTACGGTCGTGAGGGATTGCGTGTTCCTCCGCCCTACACGCCGACAGAGGCGCAGATGGATGAGGCTATCGTGCTGCTAAACATTGTGGACACGAGCTTCTTCCACACCGCGGTGGGGGCGGCCATGCTGACGGACATCACAAACGTCCTGCAGCACTGGTGTGTGCACCACCCGGTCCCTCGCATTAGGTTCCTGCTCATGAGTGTCACGGGAAAGATGCACACGCTTGTGGAGGAGCGGAACGCCACCCTTGCCGCGGCACAACAACAACCGCAACCGCATACGGAGGAAGAGCAGCAGCAGCAGCAGCAGTCAGTTCAGGAGGGAAAGCGGTTGGCAAATGGTGGCAGTGTGCCCCCACCTCTTAGTCCGTGCAGCGAGGAAAGTTCGTTTGCCTCCATAGGCGGAAGAGCTGCGGTGGCCGTGCCAAGTGAATTGTCACCAAAGGCGAAGCTTCCGGTGTTTGTTGGCGGCAAACCGATCCCTGCCCCGCGGAGCGCCGCCTCACGTCAAAACAGCACGACGTCAAATGCCTCAATAAACGGCCCCGCAGGCTCCGCTCCTCCGGTGACGAAACTGCTGGCCACGCCGGAGAATGTGGCGCGTCACATGCAGAATGTCACCGTTGCTGGACGCAGCCTTGCCGAGGTAGTGGAGGAAATAACAAATACGTTTGCAGATGTCCTCGCTGCGGCGGGGGTTTGGACCGAACGCTGCTTGACTGTCGTCAAGGCGGTGAAGGATCGCTCCATGTACGGCACCTTTCTGTCCTCCATGAATCGCCATCATAAAGGGGCCCTGAAGCAGGAACTGCGCAGGGTTGCCATGGGTGTCTTTGTCAACGCGGTGTCTCAGAGGCTGCATGAAGACCTGGGCATTTTTAAGTACTGGGCGGCGATGATTTGGAGTGACGCGGCGCGGGAGGTGCTGGACGAGGACCTCCTCAATGAGGCGCTGCAGCACCTCTTGAGCAACGATCCAGCCGCGGTGCGGGTGTACCTGCGCGATGTCTCCAAGCAGCTGCAGGTCCTCGCCAGTGCCCCGCGGGCGCCGAGCGATGAGGCGACGAACTTCGTGCGTTACCGCCCACTGCAGGTCGTTCACCGGCACAACACGCACCGTAAGCGGGACTACGAGCTGAGGGTCGTGAACTTCCCTGACGTTCGTCTCGCGAGTGTGGAGATCAATGTCTTCTGTGCGCTCCTTACAGGGACCCCCACAAAGGAGGCTCTCTTTAATGCCGTGCGCTCCTCCGCGTACCTGCGCTGCCCACTAGTCGCCCCCGAGGTCCTTAGCGCCATTCTGCACGCTGAGCTCTGCAGCAACACCACCGCCTACCTCGAGGACAACTTGGATCTACTGAGTTTAGTTAGCGATGGCCAGGACCGCGAGGTGAGGGAGCTGCTGCTCGTCGCGGAGTTGTACTCCGCGTTGAAGGACGGCTCCTCAGAGGCGCTGCGGCCGCTTTCTGCGGGGGCGCGCGTCATGGCGAAGCTGAGCGACCGCATCATCTCGGACGAGACACGGCTGCGCGCGCAGAGGTACTTTGAGTCGCGCGACGACTGTGCCCACCACTACATCGGCGCGCAAGCGTTCCACACGCAGACGCGTCGCGCCAATAGCAGCAGCGGGGGCAGCGGCAGTGGCAGCGTCAGCGGCGCCGTGAACAACAGCAACACCACGAACAGCGTCACCCGTCGGCCCGGGATTCAGCGTCGCTGAGGCGGCGCTCCGTCGTCCGTTGTTTCTTATCCCTCCATCCTCTTTTTTTCTTGCGCCGTCCCGCGTTGTCTGGCCTGCTCCCCCCGCGTGTCTCTCTTTGGTCGGCCAGGGCACAGCCATTGGGGGGAAACCGAGGGGGCAGGGACGCAAATAGAGCCTTGGCGGCGGCACGCGCTTCGCGGCCACGGCGTGGAGTTTGCTCGTTTTGCCCCCCCCGCACACC
>NW_021705152.1:0-903 GCF_003719485.1 Trypanosoma conorhini | reverse complement strand
TTTTTTTTTTTTTTTGGCTCGCCGGGGGCGGGGGGCGGGGGGGGGCAAACAACGACAGCGGGAAAAGAAGAGGCGCGGCGAGCGACAGGCACGAGGGGGAGGGAGGAGGCGAAGAAGAAAAAAAAGGAGGGCGTGTGCGGTGAGAAACGGGGGGGGAAAAAAAATTATGCAAAAAAAAAGAGGAGGGGGTGGGGGTTTGCAATGCGCACGCCCCAAGACACACATCTGCACGCGGCGGGGGATCCAGTGCGCCGGTGCCTCTGCCGCAGGTGCGGCTGCGGGCAGTGGGGGGGGGGGTGCACCTCCTGCACCCGACGAGGCCGAGTTCAGGTAGAAGGCGGACGGCGGCAGCGTGGCGTGCTTCCTCCGCCCAGCGCGGGGCGGCGAAGACGCAACGACGCAACTCACCCAGAAGAAGACGAAAGGAGCCGTTTGGGGGTGGGGGCGTTTCAGACGCAAACATAATCACACGAGAGATGCCGGGGAAACCACAAGTAGTGCCTGTCTACGCCACACTCGTCCTTGCCGCAGGCTTCTCCCTGCAGGAGGGCGCTGTGCGACGGGTATTTCAACTTGGATTTCTTGGGCTTTGTTTGCGTGCGGGTGAGCGTGCCTGGCCCCCACACACACGCGCACACGCACCGAGTACGGGGCCACGCTGTTTGGACATGAACGAACTTAATAAAGTGAACTTGTTTTCTTTTCTTTTGTTTTTTTCCTGCAAAGGCGAAAAGTGAGGATAAAAACGGTTACGAGTAGGATCTGCGCGTTTGACTTGCACTCTCTGTTTGTAGGCTTCTGTGTGCCACTTGTGTTTGCCTGTCTTGTGTGCTCTCAGAAAACCAAAAAAAAAAAGAGAGTGGATTTTATTATTCTTCTTTTTTTTCAAGAAAAAAAAGAGAG
>NW_021705180.1:1526-3993 GCF_003719485.1 Trypanosoma conorhini | reverse complement strand
GATCCCTCACCCATTCGCCCCAAGCAGCCTCTTCCGCGCGCCTTGCTGAGGCGTCAGAAACACGGCTCTGTTTAATTGACCCCACGCTCCGTCTGCAGCCTCACGAGATCTGCCCGGTCGAGTCTTTCGTCCCACTTGCGTCTCTTTTCCACCCGCCGACGCTCCTCAATTTCCCTTTTCGACACACGAAAGCCGTGGCGACGACGCTCCTCCATCGTCGGTAACGGAACTCTAGCTCAGACCTTTTTGTTTTTCAAAAAAAAAAGCAGGAAAAGAAAATAATAATAAAAAGGCGCAAGAGCAGAAGCACGTCAAGGAATTGTAGGATGCATGTCTCGCATCATGAACTAAGAGGCGCACACAAACTAGCAAGAACCAAAAAACCATGAACTAAGGCGCGCACAAACTAACAACAACTAAAAAAAGGAAAAACAAGAACTGTTCACCCTTACCCCTTCGCTCGCTAGGTCTACCTCGAATTGGAAATAGTAGATCCACACAACACACATTTTATGAGTTACACATGAAGGCACTTTTCAGGTTCATTAGAAGACATACACGTAAATAAAGCGAATAACTCAACACAAAACAATGGTCAAATAACAAAAATGAAAAGTCAGGGGACTTTCCGCATTTACCAAAATTTAGCTTTCTCATGGACACAAGACGTTCCGCACTAGCTCAGTGTAGAAAAAAAAATGCGAATTCGAAAAAAAAAGGAAAAATTAAAAGAGAAAAAAGAAAGGAAGAAAGTGAGAAAGAGAGAGTAGGAAGTTAAGGCATCTAACCACAGCATTCAACCCACTAGACCCTTCACAACGCTGAGTGTCCCCACTACCATAATCAGGATGCCAAGGCAAAAATAAAAGTACGCGCGGGCCCTGATTAAAGTGCAGCGTTTGCCAAATAGGCTACGACGCCAGTACTCCCTGGACATTCTGGGCTCATCAGGATCCTCCACACTGGATTCCACAAAGAGTGAGAGTAGCGCCGGCAACAGCATTAACATGACTGCCGCCGGGAGAGCCCCAATCAGGGAAACCACGATACCCACAGCACCAGTGCCCACGGCCATCGCAACGCCGTAAATAGCGGCATTTATCACAATCCGCATCAAGATTCCTTTCAAGGATCGGGGACGCCACCCAAGAAGAGAATCAATTTGCAAAATTGCGGGCATAAAGAGGATGGGATATGTACACCAGATGTTGATTGTAAATGCCACACGCACAACAATGGAAAACGCATTCACGTCAAGTGCATCCACCAGCGACACCTCAAGCGCCTCGCCATACGCCAGGTACCCAGCCAATCCGTACATCAAATACCAGCCTACAACCAAGTACAGGACGACAGTGAGCACCAAGCGAAAGCGAGGTTTATCTTTACAAGAATTTTCGACGGGCAAGACAACACCAATTCCCTCTAGCACCATCATGTTGTTTGCCATATTGTTAAACCAACCAAGCGGTATAGAACGGCCCCAAGGTATTGTGCTTGGCGACACGCCCGATTCATGAAGTTTGATAAACGCCAGAACTGCCGTCGAGATCAGCGCAAAAAACACACAGAATGTTGCAATTATAGATATAATCGCAAGGAACGCCAAGTTCTCGCTGAAAAATGACACGGGCAGGATAAGAGCAAACATAACAGTCATCCAAACATACTCATCTCCTGAAAAGCGTGGCACAAGCTTTGCCATGGAACCTCCAAAAAGCTGTAGGTAGAGCAAGCAGAAGCCGAATTGGGTCAAAAGCAAGGCCACAAGAAGAACGTATCGAAATGGCTTTCCGAGAACAAAGTCACAAAGGCGCAAATAGTCCGAAACGGATCTTCGATTTACCTTTGTTTTGGCGCGGACCAGCAGTCGGGAACAATCCACCACGATGGACCCGATGATCAACCCAATAATTGGGGAGAGAATATATCCAGAATCCTTGTAGAAGGTGGGCAGGAGAAATACGGCAGATGCCACATTTCCCTTAAATACATTAAATGCGCACTTGAAAATATTGGAATTTTCAAGCACTCCAAAACGATCTCCTTCGCTGGAAACATCATTGTCCTCGGCAGCTTCATCCACATCGGAGCAAGGCAAATACTTATCTGGCCGTGTTTCGCCACGTCCATCAGCATCGGGAAAATGAGGTTCGCCACTTCGCTCGTTGTGGGTCTTCTCGGCAGTATCCTCACCGAAGTCATTGGGTTCAGGTAGTTGCGACATCGCAGTTGTCTTCACTTTTACTGTGATCTGAGCTTTGACCACAGAGAAAACACATAACAACAAAATAAATAGGAATAAAAATCGGCAAGCACAAACGCCGTTGTTGCAGCTGGCAAGACACACCGCGTGAAGTATCGACTATATACATACATACATACACACACACGCACAGGAACATTCCGGGCCTCCCGCATCCCACAACAAGACAAGAGTGCTCCGCGCATAGTTCGTCAGCTTCGG
>NW_021705180.1:0-1297 GCF_003719485.1 Trypanosoma conorhini | reverse complement strand
AAAATGAGGTTCGCCACTTCGCTCGTTGTGGGTCTTCTCGGCAGTATCCTCACCGAAGTCATTGGGTTCAGGTAGTTGCGACATCGCAGTTGTCTTCACTTTTACTGTGATCTGAGCTTTGACCACAGAGAAAACACATAACAACAAAATAAATAGGAATAAAAATCGGCAAGCACAAACGCCGTTGTTGCAGCTGGCAAGACACACCGCGTGAAGTATCGACTATATACATACATACATACACACACACGCACAGGAACATTCCGGGCCTCCCCGCATCCCACAACAAGGCAAGAGTGCTCCGCGCATAGTTCGTCAGCTTCGGTTGTTCCTTCACTTTCCCCCGACAAGCTCAACCCCGACAGAGGTGCTTGATAACGCCCGAGGGGAAAATAATGCACCAAGAAACGCAAGAGCAAAAAAAACACACACACACAGAGACAAGCAGAGTGCAAAGTTAGTTTGGAAGGCATCCCCCCTTTGGGCATGCTACAAGACACAGATCACTGGCAAGCGGGAAAAGCAAAAACAATAGTAATATTACAGCGAATCCAAAAACTCCTCGACATTGTCACCCACGGTATCGCTGGAAAGCAGAGCTTCCTCGGCCATCCTTGCGCGTTTTCTGGCGCCCCCGCCAACCACCTCGCCGTTGTTGCACCTTCTTCGCAAGCTGCTTGGCAACAACTGAATAGCCTTTGTTGGGGGGTTGTCCCTAACTGCAGCTTCTACGCGTGTGCGGTCAAAGAGCCCGTCACCATCGTCCGCGGAGGAGCTAGAAGCACTCGGCTCACGACATCGTGGGCCCAATTGAGGTTCCCGCCCTCCACCGGAGGCCGCACGAGTTCTCTGCTCGAGATCCCTCACCATTCGCCCAAGCAGCCTCTTCCGCGCGCCTTGCTGAGGCGTCAGAAACACGGCTCTGTTTAATGACCCCAGCTCCGTCTGCAGCCTCACGAGATCTGCCCGGTCGAGTCTTTCGTCCCACTTGCGTCTCTTTTCCACCCGCCGACGCTCCTCAATTTCCCTTTTCGACACACGAAAGCCGTGGCGACGACGCTCCTCCATCGTCGGTAACGGAACTCTAGCTCAGACCTTTTTGTTTTTCAAAAAAAAAAGCAGGAAAAGAAAATAATAATAAAAAGGCGCAAGAGCAGAAGCACGTCAAGGAATTGTAGGATGCATGTCTCGCATCATGAACTAAGAGGCGCACACAAACTAGCAAGAACCAAAAAACCATGAACTAAGGCGCGCACAAACTAACAACAACTAAAAAAAGGAAAACAAGAACTGTTCA
>NW_021705218.1:0-3764 GCF_003719485.1 Trypanosoma conorhini | reverse complement strand
GGGGGGGGTCTACCTTTTATTTGTTGTGCATTTCTGCGTCTCCCTTCATTCCTCTTGTTCCTCTTCATTACAGTTATCGTGTGTCTTTGTTTATCTTTCCCCCTATCCCGGTTTTCCCGCCTCACTGCTTGAGGTAAATAATGTCCTTTCCTCTCGGGCCATTGCCGATGGAGATAACCTTGGCCTTTGTAAAGTGCTCCACCGTGGCGATAAATTCGCAGACACCTTTTGGCAGCGGTTCGCCGGCTTTGCGTTTGGACGCCGCGATGGGGGTCTGCTTCCACCCATTGATAAGCTTCACGATGGGGTGGCAGTAGTACAACGCCGCCTCCGCTGGCACCGCCTCACCGGCCTTGATGATGTCGCCATTTTTGTACTCGCGGCCGCTGATGTTCAGCACCCGGTTGTCCTTGTGGTAGTAAACGTAGGCGACCGTGACGCCGAGCTTCTCGTAGTCGTCGCCGCGGTCGAGGGCGGAGATGGAAAGATAGGGCCCTTGCACCGCGTTCACCTCAAAGTGCAGCACGCAGTCAAAAAAGCCGCACACACGAGGCTTCTTCGTCACCGCGCCACATTCGTCATGGTGACGTGACGAAGCGATGGCCATGGCGACGCCAATATTATACTTTCCGCTGGAGTCCTCAAACTCCAACGGCTCCCATACCCCATTGTACTCCTTGCTCTCTGGGTGAAACGCCTTCGTGAAGAAAAGTTTCTGAATGCTGTCAAAGTCAACACACATGTTTTCAGGAAGATCATGCAGCGTCTTCACCTCTTGTGCCGAGAAAAAGTCCTGTGGAATAAAGCTGCTGGGGTTGGCCCCAATTCCAACCCGGCTGCTTCCCGGCGCCTTGTGTACATTAATCACCACAGAGCTGTAGCGCTGAAAATTGAATTGCGCCGTAGCCAACAACCCAGCTGCCGTGGTGTCAGCAGAAGTGGTACTCTCCCAGAATTTTTCACGAGCATTACTTAGCCAGTACGATTGTGGCCCCTCCAGCATCACCTTCTCACCACGCTCCAGTGCGGAGCGCAACTCATGTGCCACGTCACACCGAGGTGGGAATTCCTTGTTGTTTTTCACACGATCCATGTACAGTTTCACGAGGTACTCCACCTTGTCTGGCGCGCGCGCAAATTCCACCACGTGGGGTGGCACTCGTTGCACACCGTCACTGTTCTCTTCTTCGCAGCGTCGAACAACGTCCGCGTCTGACAATGCCTTCACCTTCAAAAAACCAAAGTACGTTTCCATGTCTTTTGCAAGGCGTGCACGAAGCACAGAGGTATCATTAAAAATATGATCCAAACGAAGGCCACGCTTTGTCACCTTGGATGCGTGAACGGGGGCCATCCCCTTCAGCGTCGAGGAATTTGGAGTTGAAGCAAGCAAGTCAAGCAACTTATGATAAGGTGTTACCACATTAACGTTCCCAATGAACAAACGATCCTTATATGGGAGCTTCGCATTAATCAGTTGGCATACCTCCTTATCCATGAAGCTGATGGGGTCCATCACACATTCTGGGCCCACATAGTTCCGCTTATCCGCCGAAAGGAGGCCAGAGGGAGCCAGATTAAAAACAAACTTGCGTCCCGCATCATCGTATACGGTATGACCGGCATTTTCACCGCTGTTCACACGTGCGATACATGTGCAAGCCGGGTGCCGTGCAACGGCGTCGACAGTCTTTCCTTTTCCTTCATCGCCAAAGAAGGCTCCAGCTACCATGATCACCTGGTGCCTTTCAATGAGTGGGTACAACACCGCCTCCACAGACGCTTCTTCATATGTTTTCATGCTCCTTGGTTCCGCTAGCTCCGGGATCGGCTTCAGCTTCTTCAGGTAATCGTACACCGCCCGCTGTAAGCTGTTGGTCTGGTAGGTATAGTTGTGCGCCGGTGCTTGTGTCCCCTGAGGCGTCCCTGCCGGGCTCACATTCCGGCTCCCCTCCGCTTCGGGGGCCGCCTTCTCCCGCGAAGCCTCACAGCCTGTCATGGCGTCCGCGTGTGCTTTCCTTACTGCCTTTTGTTTCCCTGTTTAGCCCTGCTCTTGTCTATGACTCACGGTTTGGTTATGACAGTCTTTCGCTATTCGGTTCAATTCGGTCGGTGGGTCTCTCTTTCTCGCTCCTTCTCAGCGCCAAGACGGCAGAAACACACACACACACAGACACACAGAAGAAAAGAGAAAGCGAAAAAAAAATATAGAGAGGAAAGGGGAGAACAAAAAGCCAGCCACCGTGAGCGTGGCAGCAGTCGGCCCACAGGACTCTGGCCCAAGGAAAAGGGGTTCGAGGGAGACGACGACGACGGCGGTGAAGGGCTAAAGGTGCGAGAGCCGCCACTGCAAGGAACCCCAAAACCCCAATAGAGATGCACAAAAAAAAGAGGAGGAGGGAGAGACGAGTGATAAATACACATGCGCCCCGCCCCAAATATACACAGACTTCAATTGGGCGGGTGATACTTCAAAAAACAAAATGTATTTTAACACATAAACGAGCATCATGCAGTGAGTGTGACTGAAACTTAGCACACACGTCACCAGCGAGGGAGAGAAATGGGGGGTGGGCGGTGGACACGCCTGAACAGGCTAAGTATTCAAATTAATGGAAACAGACAAGCTTTTCCAGGTAGACACATATAAAGATCGAAAGGGAAACAAGACATAGGGTCGTGGCGTGAATAAGGGAGGGAAAATAACGCATGGTGACATAGAAACAAAGAAAATACACCCCGCTCCCCTCACCACCCCAAGCCAAAAACACACAAAAAAAAAAACTAATGGGCAAAAACAGTGCTGAAAGCAAACACATGCACATAACTTTTACTTGCTCACTTTGCCTACAAACATATATATTGCTCCTCTGCTGTTGGCCTTTTTAATTGTATTTCTCTCATTTCTTTATTTGCCCGTTGTTCTGCTGCTTCGACTGTAATACAACTTATTTGATTTTCAATTCACCAGTGGAAACCTCAAATTCACCCACAGATTCTTTTTCAGCACACATGAAGCGACCAGCGCGCATGAAATCTTGCCTGGCAAAACACCGAGTAATTCCTCCCCCTCCCAACTCCCATACTTTATCTCGGCCCCGCCCGACATATATGCCCAGGGACATCATGAAAAAAGAAAAGAAAAAAAAGTCAGCAATGACGCACTCAGCTACACCAACGTAACAACTCTAAGAGTTCTTTGACACTTGGTCGTCACGAAGTCCATATACCAAAAACTCTTCCGGACAAAGAGCGGCAGAGCCATTTCATTAGCTTATATATATATATATATATACACGTCGTTGCATATGAAGAAGCGTCCGCGATCGTTGGAAAGGGGAAAATAGAGAAATTCAAATACAAAGCAAAAACTGCGATTAGCTGGGGCCTTGTCCCCTATTCCCACAACAAGGAAGAGCTATAGTATGCGAGTTGCCCAACAACTAAGATGGCATACAGAAAAGGATTTTGACGACAAATTCCACTCAATTCACTTGCAGAAAGCATTCTAAATGCTAAATTCGCCTCCCCTGCATCAAGCGATGTTGCACTTCAAGTCGCGGAACGCCATCTGGCGTCTGGTCAGGCACGCCACCGCGACCACGGAAGGACTGCTGGCGTTGCGTGCCTCCCGGGGCTTGGTCAGGCGTCTGGTCTGGCACGCCACCGCGACCAAGAAAGGACTGCTGGCGTTGCGTGCCTCCAATGGTGTTTGTTGCAGCGGAATCTGCCATGTTTCGCGAGCTTATGCGGCGAAGAGCAGA
>NW_021705219.1:0-3764 GCF_003719485.1 Trypanosoma conorhini | reverse complement strand
TTATTATTGTTTTTCCATTTGCCTCTTCCTTTCGGCATATTTCGCGTGGGTCTCTTTGGTCGGCTTGTCGCGGCTGGTGGGTGCGTTGCGGTCGGCCCCCTCTTCGGGGGCTGAGAGGTCACGTTTTTTTTTTATTGGGGCGGGGCACGCAGCCGTGGCGCGCGGAGCGGTGCAGCTCCCTCGGGCTGGAGGGAAGTGCGGCGCGCCGACCTGCGAGAAGCAGCCGATGGGGCAAATAAAAGGGCCGGCCGGC
Organism: Trypanosoma conorhini; assembly: GCF_003719485.1. Taxonomy (NCBI): domain Eukaryota; phylum Euglenozoa; class Kinetoplastea; order Trypanosomatida; family Trypanosomatidae; genus Trypanosoma; species Trypanosoma conorhini. Next base: position 3,511 of record NW_021705219.1, on the reverse strand, counting down.
ACCGAGCGCGGTGAGGGGAGGTGTTTGTTCCTAGTGCGTTGGGGCCGCGGGGTTCCCGCCTGCCAGAGAGGAACCGGCAAGGAGGCCTGCGCACGCAACCACGCAGCGAGGCTCTCTGCCGACAGGACGCAGTGCAGACGCAAGCGGCCGCCACGCAGCAGGATGGCGTCGTGAACGGGGCGCCCCACCGGGTCCGCTTTTTTGCCGCAACGGGGGCAAGCTCCCGGGACGATTGCTGCAAGGCACGGGCGGGCAAAAGCCCTTTTCTGTGTTGGGCGGCAGTTCTTTTTGTTTTTTTTAGCTGCCTCACCGCGGACGACGATGGTTGGGGTGCACACAGGTGCCGCGGATGAGCATCGGACTCCAAGCGGGCCGGGGAGCCGGCGCCGTGAGGATGCGGTGGAGTGCTTTGGGGCTTTGGCTTAGAGCTGCCGTGGGTGGTGTTATTTGCGTGCAGCGTGCTGAGGGTGCGCCAACAAAAAAAAGATGTCGGAGGTGGGATGCCGCCGAGCACCCGAATGCTGGTCGGAGTGGCGGGGAGGAGAAGAAGGCTGCGGAATTTGTGGGGCCGGGAGGTGCACCAGCAGCAGGTGGCGATAGCGTACAACGACGTGTGCGCCGTGCGTGCTGAGTGAAGCGGCTTCGTGTTTCCTCTTCGGGCTCGCTGCGTGGCGCCTCACGTCCACGGGCACTGCGGTGCGGCTGGGGAGCGGGCGGTGGTTGCGTTTGAGGTGGCCGTGGCGGCGGTGTCACTGCAAGAGTTTGTGTGTTCTTGTGGCCGCACAACGAAGGCCTCTGCTGCATGCGTCTTTGCGCTGCTGCGGCTTTGATTATTGCTGGGTGAAGTGAAAACAAAAATAAAACGAAATATTGGTGGTGGGCGCCACTGCACCGCGTCATTCTTTTTATTATTTATTTTTGGTATTTTTTTTAGTTTGTGTTTACGCTGCGCCCCACTCCTGCTGCACTGCGCTGAGGGAAGTGGCCGGCGCTGTGGCCCGGCATTTGTGTTTTTCCCTCCTTTTTTTTGTTTTATTTCCTCCGCAAGAGGGCCGCAGACACCTGCGGCGAGAGTCTCTGGCTGGGCGTGAGCGGGCGCCTCTCCTCGGGCCGCTGCTCCCCTTCGTCTGACATCCTCCTCTCCGCTTCTCTTTTTTTGCCCCCACACACGCCGAACAAAAAGAGAGACCAAACGCTGCTTGCTGCCGCTGCCGCTGCTGTCTGCTTTGAGGGCTCCGCAGCTGCCATCGCCAGAAGCACACACACACACACACGCACGCACGCACGCACAACCATCGCGGCCTGAGCGGATCCACCGCAAGGAGGGAAAGAGGAGAGAGAGACCAAACATGCCGCGGCAACAGTGGCGCCGCAGCCGCTAATCAGGAGGGTGTCATGGGTCCGTTTGCCGGGACGACGGAGATTCCTGGTGTTGCGTGGGAGGGCGTTGGGGACGCTGCTCAATCGGTCACTTCCCTCCGCGTCCCCAGCCTTGTTGCGCTGGGGGAAAGGCGTTTTTTTGCTGTTGCCGAGGCCCATTGGGCGAAGCATGACGGCGAGGCCGGCTGCTTAACTGGGATTGCGTCGAAGCGCCTCAGGAAACCAGCGGGGGGCGCAACGGAAATCTGGGCGGCGGACGCAAGTCGGCTTTGCACACAAGTTGTGGAGGGAAGTGAGTCGGCTGTCAACAAGGCAGCGGACGTAATGCGGCCAACAGTGCTTGTGCGTGGCAACGATGTCTACATGCTGCTGGGCGGATGTACCCCTGCACAGCCTGGGGAGGAACTTGCCGGCATGACTGGCAGGAGTCTTTTGCTGGTGAAGGGCATTGCGATCGAAGAGGGTGATGCCGCAAAGAAGAAAATCCAGTGGGGTAAAGCCCCCTGCGGTGGAGCCCAACTTCGCGGCGAGTCTCAACTCCCTGACGCGGTTGGTTGGCGGCGGAGGCTCGGGTGTTGTGCTGAGCGACGGCACGCTTGCGTCCCCCATGCAGGCCACGGGCAGAGGTGGAAAGAATGTCCTGCTGTCCATGCGCCTTATGCAGTCAGATAATCAGTGGACGCTTTCGTCCATTACGGTCGGTGAGGGCTGCAGGGACCCGTCCGTCGAGGAGTGGGGGGTCGGCGGAAACCTCCTTGCGATGGCTCGCTGTGCGGGCGGCTACTACGACGTGTACGACTCCACCGAGGCCGGTACAGCTTGGTACGAGATAGGTGAGCCGATTACCCGCGTGTGGGGCAACTCACTGAGGCGCCAGGGAGGGCACGGCGTGCAGGGCGGACTCACCACCGCAGACATCGAGGACACGGAGGTGATGCTCCTCACCACGCCGGTGTATGCAGAGGACGCAGGCGCCGCCGCAAAGGCTCAGCTGCATCTTTGGTTGACCGACATGCAACGCGTATCCCTGGCGTAACCGACCACCTCACCGTGGTGCCAGGGCCCAGTACTCTCGGTTATACCGAGGGGAGGCTAAGAGTCGGTCCTTCCTGAGTGCTACTGCGTGTTGGAAGGTCTAGTACCCTGTCCAAGGGGAACCGTTTCGCATCATTATCTCGCTCCTGTAGTGGGAGTGGGGATGCTGGTAGGCCAAAATGCACAGATGCTTCGATGGAGTTAGGGCATCGAACGGAGACCCTCCATCAGACAACGTGCCCTCCGCCGTTGGCCTGCGTCCGCACGTTTTCATCTCTGTGCAGCCGCGCAAGCGGCACAAGGGGGTTTTAGTGGGTATGGATGCACTCTCCAGCATCGAGTCCCACATCACCGCGGTGCCGGACACTGTGGTATGCGAAAGCGCATTTCCTCCTCGTTCTGTGGGCGCACGAACAACGTCGGTTGTCGTAAAACGCACACTGACCAAAAAAAATCAGCGTATTTTCGATGTTGGGCAAGTCTCCATTGGCGGTGAGAATTCCGCCTACAGCTCCGTCCTGTACAAGGATGATAAGCTGTATTGTTTACACGAGATCAACACTGACGAGGTGTACAGCCTGGTCTTTGCACGCTTAATTGGGGAACTGCGTCTCATCAAGTCCGTGGTGCGGGCCTGGAAGGAGGAGGACACCCACCTCTCCAGCATCTGCACCCCTGCTGATCCTGCCGCTTCACCGTCAAAGGGTGGTTGCGGGGCCGCTGTCCCCACCGCCGGCCTTGTTGGATTCCTGTCTCACCTTGCCACTGAAAGCGTCTGGGAGGACGTGTACCTCTGCGTAAACGCAAACGTAACAAATGCGGAGAGGGTTCCCAACGGGTTGAGGTTCAAGGGAGTCGGTGGAGGGGCGCTTTGGCCGGTGAGCCGGCAGGGGCAGAACCGACGGTACCAGTTTGCAAACTACCGGTTCACGCTGGTGGCGACGGTAACAATTGACGAGCTTCCCGAGGATGCGAGTCCTGTGCTGGGCGCGAGCCTGGGCGGTTCCGGCGACACCGAACTCCTGGGGCTGTCGTACGACAATAATCTTCAGTGGCGGCCAATATACAAGGACGCGCCGGTGTCGCCGACAGGATC
>NW_021705215.1:0-3774 GCF_003719485.1 Trypanosoma conorhini | reverse complement strand
CTCCTCGTCGTACGTCCACGCAAATGGATCGGCTTCGCCCGCTTCATCTTCAGCAGCTCGGGGGTGAGCGCCATGCAGACGGCGACGAAGCCCTTCATGTCGCAAGTCCCGCGCCCGTACAACTTCCCGTCCCTCTCCGTCAGCGTGAACGGGTCGCTGTCCCACTTCTGCCCGTCCACCGGCACCACGTCGGTGTGGCCGGAGAAAATGATGCCGCCGTCGGTCACGCCGCCGTCGCCCGGCAGCGTCGCCCACAGGTTCGCTTTCGTCCTCTCGCGGTTGTGCACAAGCGTGCACTTGACGCCGAGCCCCTCCAGGTAGTTCCTGCAGTAGTGGATGAGCTCGAGGTTCGAGTTGCGGCTGGTGGTGTCAAAGGCCACCAGCTTCTCCAACCACTGCCTGGCGTTCATAGCTTTAAGCAAAACAAATCTGGTGAAATAGGGGCACGAGAGAGAGCGAGAGGGAGCAGCGATCGCGAAATGGAGAAATGCACAGCCTAAACGTGAACCATAAAAAGAATTCTCCACACAACAAACAAACAAACAAGTCCCCTGTTGTTCGTATATGCGTCCCTGACGACAAAACAGGGAACCCACCATTTTGTTGCCCAAGCTGTCCCACCAGCCCGCTAAACACACAAAGATGGACGCCAGCGCAGCGAGCCGCCAAACGAGCTGTGGCCGGCACGGCAGCCGCCACGCCCTTGGGGGGCGGCCAGGTAATGTCATCTCATCCATGGCCAGCAAGCAGTAAAAAAAGCCATATGCGGCTTCCACCCCCCAGCCCCCGCAAATTCCCCCAAGAGGCCGTGAAGTGCCTTTAGAGCACAGAATAATCTTCTCAACGGTCGCCTCAAAGATCCCCGTCTGTGAAACGCCGGAGGCCGCAAGCCCTCGGGCTGGTAGACCGACCACAGATATGTACCCCGACACACATGAATTCCACGGAGCCTCTCGCGTGCACGAACCGCAAATCCCCCCACCCCGCTACGTGGCTTACGGACAAGGGCGCACCGGCCACAAATGCGAGTGGAAAGACCCACCCGCTTTCAATAAAGGGCCGCACCTCCCTTTCTGCTTTTTTCCCCTCCTGCCCGTAGCAAGAGAAAACACAGCCCAGTCATCCCAGACATGTGGGGAGAACCAACAATACGATTCCTGAGTCCCTAGTGGGGCAGTCGAAGGAAAAAGGAGAAAAAATGGAAAAAGGCCTAGATATGTATGTGCAAATAAACATATGTAACAATACATAACATCAGAACAACAGCATTAGACGCTGCTTGGGCCACAGCAATGGACCCGCCACACACATAAGCTTCGGGGATACAATGCTGTACAATGTCGACGCACACACACACACAAGAAGGGAACAAAATAAAGCACGCTCCCTCCGTCCAGCTCGCGTTCACCTGGTCTTTAATTCCGTCTATGAATGTAAAAGGGCCCATCCATTGAGCACCACTCCACACTAAGCTCCTGCCAGAGGTAATCCGTCATGGAAAAAAATTCAAAGGCTTCTGGATCACGAATCGCGGCGACGGAACGGCTATGTGGATAGAGATCATCGAAGCACAGAATTCGCGTCCCACTTGGAACGTGTCGAAGTCGCTCTGAAAGGTAGTGCGTCAATGATTTTGGAAACAGTAGATTTGATAGTAGTATCGCCGTTTTGCCCTCTTCTTCATTGAACATCGTCTCCTCGGCAAGTACCTTCGTCATGTCTGCAGCTAGTACCTTCACCTCGGGCATCTTTCTTCCAGATACAGACTCTAATTTTGGCTTAATGCTCCCCCATGCAGCTTTTGCGACACTGGCGTTGTGCTCACTGATCTCGACCCCCACGCACCGCGCACCTGTGAGGAAAGCCACTTGAAATAGAACGGATCCGTTGCCGCACCCGAGGTCATAAAAAGTATCCTCAGAAGTTATTTTCATCAGTCGTACCATTCGGGAGACAAAGGTTGGAAGAAGCGATTTTGCGCACAGATGACGCGAACCCGCAACTTCTGTAATGCGCTTACAGCTCAAGTTAGTGTACACATCGTTCAAGGAGCGATCAAGAACAACGCAAAAACAGCGCTTTGTGACGCAGTGGTAGCACCCAGACTCATTGGGTTCCGGCCGCAAAGGCAATCGAAAAGGATCATGAGGCGTTCCACTGCCTTGCTCGCCTTGAAGCGGCTTTTCAGTTTGTGCTGCACCACAGACACCGCCATCGCCTCTTGAAAGCAAACTGTGGAGGGAAAACCTGCGTCCCCCAAACCATTAGTTATGTGTGTTTAGCTTGCTGCCTGGCAAGCCCATAACTATGCAAAATAATTCAATCCCCACATGCATTGTCATACGTGGCATTTTCCCCACAGAAACCCCCTCAATTGTAGAGCGCCCTGCACCTCCGTTAGCACAAACCACAACAATAATCAATACTTACATGTTAAGCCCCCCTTTCTTAAGTAAAGTAAAGTAAAATAAATAAATAAATAAAACGTTTCCCCCTCCGTTTTCATTTTTCATTCGCTCGCAATACCGTGCAGCCAAAACGAAACAAAAAACCGTGCTACACAGACTCACCTATTCCTGCGGCCATTGCTACAGATGTGGAGAAGCCATACCTCCGTCGCTGCGGGCAACCGCACGGACGATCCTGACGCATTCTTCCAACTGCTCCAAGGTGACGAACTCATTTGCCTTATGTGCCTGCAAGATGGAGCCAGGCCCACATACAAGTACCAGCGGCACACCTATAGCCTGATAGTGGCCCGCCTCAGTGGCATAGGCCGCCTTGCGCGTCGCCGAGTCCCTCGTAAGGCGCCGCAGCAACACAACATATGGATCCTTTTCATCGACATCTTTAAAGGGGGGAGCGTTGGATCGGCGCACAAATTCAATCCGGGCATCCTTAAACTCCTTCTTCATGGCCGGAACAAGTGTGTTGTTTATATACGCCTTTACCCTTCCCTCAATCTTATCGGCTTCTTCTGCTGGTAAATACCTCATTTCATAATGAAATTCACACTTCGAAGGAACCGTATTCAGGGCGTTACCGCCTTGAACCAAATTTGTCGACATCGTCGAAAAAGGGACATCAAAGAAAGTATCTTGCGGCCCACGAAACTTAACTTCCTCTGCGATCTCATTTATCTTCACAATAAGCTTCGCGGCGTAATTGACGGCGTTGCAGCACTCCTTTGTCAGAGCAAACGACGAGTGCGCCGCCTTGCCGTGCACCGTAACATGATATGCACGAATTCCTTTGTGCGCCACGACCAATTGGTTGGAGGTTGGCTCACCAACGATGCAGCCGTCCGCCTTGATGTTGTGGTCCCGCAGGAATTTTGTCAGCACCTCGCCGCCGAGACAGCCGAGCTCCTCATCGTACGTCCACGCAAAGTGGATCGGCTTCGCCCGCTTCATCTTCAGCAGCTCGGGGGTGAGCGACATGCAGACGGCGACGAAGCCCTTCATGTCGCAAGTCCCGCGCCCGTACAACTTCCCGTCCCTCTCCGTCAGCGTGAACGGGTCGCTGTCCCACTTCTGCCCGTCCACCGGCACCACGTCGGTGTGGCCGGAGAAAATGATGCCGCCGTCGGTCACGCCGCCGTCGCCCGGCAGCGTCGCCCACAGGCTCGCTTTCGTCCTCTCGCGGTTGTGCACAAGCGTGCACTTGACGCCGAGCCCCTCCAGGTAGTTCCTGCAGTAGTGGATGAGCTCGAGGTTCGAGTTGCGGCTGGTGGTGTCAAAGGCCACCAGCTTCTCCAACCACTGCCTGGCGTTC
>NW_021705216.1:0-3773 GCF_003719485.1 Trypanosoma conorhini | reverse complement strand
TCGTCGGCCGTGGTGTTGGGGGGGGGGGGGGGAAGGCCACATGGATGGCGCCACTGGGCACGACGGAGGGGCGCGCATCCTTGAGCTGGATGGCACAACTCTGACGTTTGAGCAATTCCGCGAGCGTTGCCTCAAACCGAACCTTCCCGCCATCATTCGCCGTGCCGTTCCCGAATCTGAGACAGGTGCGACGGATGGGTTTTGTTCCTCGCTGGAGCGTATGCGGTCGCGGCTTGCACCCAAGAGCCTGATTGGCGCGTATGGGGAGGACCATCGCGTCCCGACAGCGGAGACCATGACTGAATTGCCCTCCGATGTTGACCAAGATGAGTACATGGTTTGCCGCGCAAGGTCGTTGGGCGAGGTAGTGGAGTGTTGGCGCCAGAATAAGAGAGTGGTGTATTTGAAGGATTGGCATATGCAGCTGGACAGTGAGACGCATGCGACGACTGCCACCACGCCGCAATTTGGGGAGAAGCCAGGGTTGGGTAAGGAGCATCGTTTTTTGCACGGCGATGGCCTTTATCAGGCTCCCGCGTACCTGGGTGACGATTGGATGGATGACTTCTGCCGCTGCTCCAGAGGTGACAAGGTGCACTATCACCACTTTGGCGGCACTGAGAGCGATTATCGTTTTGCCTACATTGGACCGCCATCCAGCTGGACTCCCTTACACTTTGACGTGTTTGGGACATATTCCTGGTCACTGAATGTGTGTGGGGAAAAGCTGTGGTACTTTCCGTCGCCAGAGGGCAACCAGCGTCTCCTGGAAAACAGCCTCTATGGCTTGGTGTTGCCCGTTGACATTCGCACCACCACAGGTGCCGAGCTGTGGGCGGTGCTGCAGCGTCCAGGGGATCTTGTCTTTGTGCCAAGTGGATACCTGCATCAGGTCCATAATGTGAGTGGCCCGCGCTTTCCATTACCCCCTAAAAACGTCATGCAGACTGAAACTTCAGTGGGCTTCGAAAACCCCGAGAGGCTAAATAGTGCTGACGCTGACAGTGTTGCCTTGGTGATTTCTGTCAACCACAACTGGTGTAGTGAGTGGTGTGTGGAGCGGATGGTGGAGGCCTTTTGTCGCGACGCCGGTCGCATACAACGACTCCTGACGGAGGAGGACCGTATTCTGCTTTTTGGCGGCGACCTCCGCGCGTGGCACGACCATGTAGAACGCTTGTTGGTAGGAGGCACCAATTGGAATTTTGCCTGCATTCGTAGCTTCCTCAAGCACAGGCTTGCCTGCCTCCGCACGCAGGATGATGGAATTGGTGCCCACGAGCGTCTGCAGTGCATCCTTGAAGAATGTCTTGGCGCGGTTGATGCCCTCGAGTTACGCGTCACTCACACCTTTGGAGAGTGAGGCCTCAGTGTTGTTGTTGTTGTTTTTTTTTCGCCTGTTTGTGTATGTGTGTGCTCCTTTTTTTTCATGTAAGCCCCATTCACATCTCTTGTGGGGCATGTGGATTACGAGGAAGACCACGGGCTCGGCCGCTTTCTTTGCAGCCACAAACTGCGGGAGGTGTGTGTGCAACAAAAGTCGTTGGCTATGAAATTAAATGCTCATTTAATTTTTCATTCTCACCGGCCCTTTTTCGCCTCAGGAAGAGGGCCTTTTTTGTTTTTGTTTTTGTTTTTGCTTGTCTGTGCAGACTGTTGAGTTGGGTGGACTGTTTGCTGATGCTATTATATAAAAAGCTTTTTTTGTTTCCTTGTTTCTTTGTCTCTGTTTTTCATGGCAGTGTGAGCTAGATAGGTTGCTGTATCAATGACCACGTTTTGGGAACTGTTCCGGGAATGGGCAAGGCCCCTCCACATTCCTAATATGCTGCAGAGCTCCACCAACGGTGTGCGCGCCGCTCTTGTTCCAGTCTTTGCACGACATCTGGGCTCGACGGACAGCCAGGTGGGCTTCATCATAGGTTCCTCGGGCATCGTTAAGGTCCTGCTTGACGTCGCCTTTGGATTTGCCGCCTCTCTCCATGGAACTCGCGTCATTATGATTGCCGGCATGATGTTAAATGTTCTGGGTAGCATTGTGGCGGTGTTCGCATTTTCTCCCTTTGCGCTTGTTATTGCATCTATGCTTTGGGGGGCGGGCGTAGGCTGCTTCTTTGTGGCCCGACAGTTCTTTGTTGCGAGGGCGGTGCCGCGCTCCATTCGTGGTCGTCTTATGTCTGTGGTTGGCGGCTCTACGCGTTGGTGCGTCGTCCTGGGCCCTGCCATCGCCGGCTTGCTGATAGATATTGCAAACGTTCGGTTAGCCGCATTCTCTATTGCACCACTGAGTCTTACATGTGCCTACATCGTGGCCACGAATGAGAAGATACGCTCTGTAGATGAGGAGATTACTGAAGGTAAGGAGGACCATAATATCTCCAAGGAGTTGAGTGACATGTTAGTGGCTTTGCGCAAGTACTGGGATGTTGCCATACGCATCGGCGTCTATTCTTTTAATATCGTTTGCTTGCGGCAGGGGCGGAGTATGTTGCTGGCCCTTGCGGCAATTAACATGGGACTTTCGGCGTCCATGGTGGGTTTGGTTTTGGGAACCTCCTACATCGTGGACGCCACCTTCTTTTTCCTTGGCGGGTATCTCATGGACAAGTTTGGTGAAATATATACGACGATTCCTACCTCAGCGAATCTGGGTATTGCCTTTTTGGTGCTCGCCCACTCTAATAGTCTCACCACGTTGATGCTGAGTGCCGTCATGTTTGGGGTCGCGGAAACTACCGGGTGCGGAATTTTGATGGCACTCACCGCCGAACACTCACCACCCAGCGGTGGCGCTTCCTTCATGGGGCTGATGGGAACACTGCAGGACCTGGGGCAGGTGGTCGGGCCCATGGCTTCTGGTTTAATTATGGAGTACTTTGGCTTTGCCTGCGTGTGTTACGTCCTGGGCGCGGTTGGGGCGCTCAATGCCCTTTGGGCGTACTTCATGATCCCAGCAAAATCTTCCAGTCAACTGGAGGAGGAGGCGGCGGCGGCGGCGGCCCAAGCGAGGGACCTCCCCGCCCCTGCCGACGATGCGACAATGGTGATTCTGGAGGCAGAAGAAGGAGAGGCGGTGCCGGATGCCGAGGACTGGGGTGAAAGGCGTTTACTCGTGGATGAGGAAATACCACAAGTGCTAGACGCCACGCCCGAGGAGGAGGTGAAGAAGGTTGCGGTGCAGGAGGAGTGAAGAAGTCCCGTTTATTATGGCTGCTGGCATTGTGTTAGTGGTTCCTAGGAACGAGTGGGGCGTGGGCGGAGCAGTGTCAACCCTTTTTCCGCGTGCGCTCCACTGACGAACTCCAGTGGCGTCGCCTGAGCCTCTTTTCCCAGGCTCACTTGCCCCCATGCAGTGGGGATTGACGAGACACGCGGGACCCGTTTGCATTTTTCGTTCCCTGTGAGTTTCGTGCGTGAACGCCGATGACAGGGCCAGGTGGGTTGGAACAATGTCTGCTGCTCTGTTCAAGGGCCTTTTTTCTTTCCCAAGTGGTTTGGGGCGACAGAAAGAAGTGGAGGGGAGGGAGGAGGGCATCCACGGTACGTTGTTTTGCCGCATCTATCTACCCGCATTATCAAAGTATTGGATGTGAGCCCCTTATTTTTTTTTATCTTTCCTTTTTTTTTTTCATTCCTCATGTTTTTTTTTTTATTGTGGTACGCCACGACAGTGCACTTTGTATAATTGTAAGTTGTTGGCCCAAGCCAGGAGGCGGTTCCTTCTCCACGTCTCTGTCAGCCCGGGAGGGGGCGGGGAGTGTTTGCGCTTTGGA
>NW_021705214.1:0-3780 GCF_003719485.1 Trypanosoma conorhini | reverse complement strand
GAGGCAGCGAAGAAGAAGAAACAGAGAGGGAAATGGGGAGCGCGGTGGGGCACGGCGCAGAGAGTGAGGGCAGGGAGAGGGAGGGAAGAAAAAGGCGGCAGCCCGCTAAGTTCACGCAGCAGCGCCCCGCAGCCGCACGAAAATAAATTCATTCCGCCCCCGCCCCACGCAGACGTCTTTGGCGGTGCCAGGGCATTTGGGAGAAACACAACGTGAACCTAAAAAACAGTGCTGCCGCGAGGCACCACGGGGCACGGCGCCTCCTTCTCCCCGCAGCAGCGCCGCCCGCCGGCTGTGCCCCGTGCCCGCAGGCAAATAAACACAAACACACAAATATATTTTTTAAAAAATAGTCCCTTCAAGCACTTCGGTAGAAACGCAGTCCGCTGCTGCACTCCGCTGCTCACTTCCCCCCCAACGCCGCCGCCCAAATCAACGGAATTGCGGCACATCCGCGCCGCGTGCGTCTTGGAGTGTTCTCCCTGCACGCCGCACGCAAACAACACCCCCACCAACACCCATCGGCAACAGTTTTCCCAACCGTTAAAAATATACACCTCGTCCTTCACTCGCTGGGCCGCTGCCTCGCCGCGCTGGCAGTAGTGTTGTGCTGCGCATCCGCCGCTGCAAACCGCAGCCAAACAAATTCCTCCCCCGCCGGGAACCCAAAAAACGATAAAAAAAGGAGGCGCCCAAGAGCAGAGCGTCTTCGGCCGCCGCTCCCGCGCAACTCCCCGCACGTTGCGTCCGTCCACCCTCTCAGCCTGAAGGCTCCTGCGGCGCCCACATCTCCAAGCCCCTCCCCGGGACGCGACGCCAGGCCCGCCCGCAACACGCAGCGCTTTGCCTGCCGTCCCGTTGGCGGCCGCAGCCCCGCGAGCCCCTCCCTCTTTTTTCTGCCGCACCCGCAAAAGGCCCTCCTCCCCCAGCGTGTGTGCGTGTGGGTCCGGGGCACGCGGCTTCTGGAGCTTTTCAGGAAGGCGAGCGGCACGCCGTAACCGCGAGAGGCACTCGCTGGGGCCCAGAACCACTCAAACAAACGTGTCCCCATTCGAAGATCAAAGAGGCAACACACATTTGTGTAGCGCACGGCCTCCGCACCGTGTGCGCCACACTCCCGCTCAATCCTCACAGCCCTCCGAAACGGATTCCCCGCACCCCACAGTTTCGCGCCTTCCCGAGCACAGTCGTCTTCGGCAACCGGGGCATCAGTCGCCCGCACGGCGCCGTCACCCGCCGCAGTGCGCCCATCGAACGCAGCCGCACTGAAGATGCCACGCGGCAGCGGGCCGACAAGCTGCATGCGACCCGCGACCGCCTCCCACTACTTCTTTTGCTCCTGCGCGGGATGATGGCGCGCGTCCGCCGGGCACACGTCGCCTTCGCCTCCTTCTCGTCGCGGCAGCGCATGGTGGGGGGAGGCAGAGATGCAGTCGCATCGCCAGTGCTCTCGAGTTATTTCCCTTTGCGGACGCCAACACGCAATCATGCCCCACCCACAAGGCCGTAAGTTTACCCACGGCAGCGGTGCTCCTTCCTCTGGCGCATCGTAGACAATACACACCCTCTTGCCCGCCACGACAAGTCGCTCACACGCCCTCGGACCTCGAGCTCGCCCTCGTGCCCTGTCGCCGTTTGCGTGGCCGCGCTGAACACTTCCGCCAACTCGCCTCCGAGGCAGCAGAGAACAAAGTGGAGCGGGCACTCATCGCGGTGCAGCGACCGGTGGAGGGGGTAGGGGCCGGCACTCGTCCACCACCGAGGCCGCCATCCCCGGGCGCCCCACTCAAGACACTCCGCCTCACCTCAAACACTTCTGGCCCTTTGGTGCGAAGCGCCCCGCCCCAATCGCCCTCGACAACCCGCCACACCCGCCCCACCGCAGAGTGAACGCAGCAGCCAGCAATGTTCTCCCCCTCCCTCAGCGGGCACGGCCAGCCCTCCGCGGCGGCGAGTCCCGTCAGGCCGGGACGCGGCGCACGAAGCTGCTCAACGCTGCCCTGCAGTGAAGAAGTTGTCCCCTGCGCCGTGCACGTCCCCGACTGCGTTGGTGAGTGTGTGGCCCCGTTCCACCGCCGTCCGCACCGCCATTTCCCTCCCTTCAGCCGCAGGAAACCCCAAGACGTGGCTCCACTTCGCGTTGAGCACAAACTCGCACACTCCCCTCCACCGTGCGGTCAAGGGCTCACTGTGGCCGCGGCGGTGCCTCCTCCGCCCTTCCGCGCTGCGCTGCGGGCTGCCGAGTGCCGCCGGCGGGCCCCAACCTCCACCGACGCCGTCCCTGCAGCGCAGCACATGCAAAGCGCCCCGCAGCAGCGCTAACTCCTTCCTCGCGTCTCCCAGGCATTGCTCACATGAGTTCCTTCCTTCGCAGCTGTCGTTGGCTTGCGCTGCGGCTGAACACCCACCAGCCAAAGGGGAATGAGAGGGATAAAAAAAATGTGCACAGGCACACGAGTCCACGCAGCCACATTCAGCAGGAGAAAGAGAGAGGAAGAGAGAGAGGGCCACCACCCGCACGTTATGGCACACGCATACACATCACACATCAGCAGCCCGCGCAATGGGTGCAGTCAGCCAACAAACACACAAAACAAAATAAACAAACCCGTGAAGTGAGGCCGAAGCGTGGGGCGCGTCCACCGAGCAGTGGGGACGCGCAGCAACACGTGGGACGACCAGGACACACACTCCATCTCTCTGTTTCCACACAGCCCAATCCAGGAAGAGATAAAAAGGGAAAGCAAGAGGTAGCAAAAAAAGAAAACGAAAAAGCCCATGTGTATTGAATGCGTCAGCAGAGGCAGTCGTCCCTGTCCCGTGGCGGAACAGTCACCGACCCGTCCTCGCCCCCTTCAGAGTGCAGTGACTTCCCCTTCTCCCCGCCCTCAGCACCAGACGCGTATATATATATTTATACGATGCCGGGATTTGTCTTGTTCATTACACATTTTTTATTTTGTGCCCCCACACAGTTTCCACGCAAAGCAAGTCCGCCCAACACACAGATATCGGTTTTGCGGCCACTGGCAAGCAAAGCAAAGCAAAGCAAAGTTGTTATCTTCCGTCCTTCAAAAAGCAAACAAGGGGAGCGCAGTGAGTGTGTGCATTGTATTATTACTTCTACTACTGCTTCACTGCGGCCTGAGTGCGGGGCTCCACGGGGGGCACACAGGTGTGTGTGTGTATATTCATTATTCCCCCGCCGCAATTTGTTGGCTCCCGGCCGCAGTTCCTGCCGCGGCTCAAGACGGCAGCATCGCCACCGCGGCCGCGGCGGCCACGGCGAGCAGCACAAAGTGACTGCAGCCAACAGCCGCAGCAGCCGCACCGACGTCGCTTCCGACTTGCTGCGCCGCCCCGTCAAGTTTCTTTAGCACGGCGCTGCCGTTGACGGATGCCGCCGGTGCCGGGGTGGGCGGCGCAGGCACATCGGAAGCCGCAGCAGCTGCTCCCGCCGCCGCCGCCGGACTGGAAGAATCTCCACCCGCAGCCCCGGCAGGGGCCCCCGCACCGGGCGACTCAAGTGCCGCGCCCTTCGCCTGCTCGGCTCCACTCAACACGCGCGGAACAACGAGGCTGCTGCCGTTGGCGGCGATGGTGCACACCTCCTCGTACTTCGGGCACTTGATCTTCGCGCCCTCCTCGAAGTGCTCCGACGCCGTCAATTCGATTGCTTCTCCCTCGGGGCACGGCACATACTCAGCGGCGCCGAAGTACTTCACCTTCACCGTGCCGCCCTCCCCGCACTGCACCTCCGCACACAGCGCGTGTAATTTG
>NW_021705213.1:0-3783 GCF_003719485.1 Trypanosoma conorhini | reverse complement strand
CCCCCACGCCGCGACGCCAGGCGCCCCACATCGTCCTCTGCGCAAACAGGCCGAGGGAGGATAAAATACGTTTGCTCCCGCCCTCCCTCTTTTTCTCACGCAAAACAGTCCCAACTTCTTTACATGAGGGCGATGCCAAAAAGAAGGGAAAAGCAAAAAAAACAGAAACGACCTCGCTGATTGCTGACTTATTTTTTACTTTTGAAGCCGTCCCCCAACGCTCCCTATTAATAGGAGCAGCCGAAGAAAAAAGAGCGATAAAAATCAAAATAGAAGGCACAGCAAAGCCACAAACGCATACAATACACAACAAAGACGGAAATTAAAAAGCAAAAAAAAGGCTGCTAGAGGGGCTCAGAGGACTGTGGCGCCTTGCGTGGTGCCAGCCACTGCCGCACATGCCGCCTCCCCTTGCAAGTGTGTTCGGCAGCGGGAGGGCCCACTGCCAGACGGCGAAGATCGGCCGCGGAGTGAGCGGCCAAAGCAGCGCTGCACCGGCACCGTAAATGTCCCTCACCTTGTCGCCTAGCATGCATCGTGCATACTGTTCAATTTGAAATAGGCCAACGACACACACACACGCGCCAGGAGAAGAAGTGCGTCAGCCGCAGACCGTGACGCGAACAAAAGGCACCGCAGCGATCCGAGCGACGAAACCACAGACGACGATGAGGAAAAATATGTTTGCGACACTGATCTCCAAAAGAGTCATCGAACGGTCTTCCGGCACAACTGCCGAAGCCACGCCCTTTCACGGTGCACCGAGCAAAAGGAACCACCCAGCAGAGAGACTGGCACACGCAAAGACAAATGTGCTGGTGGTTGGCCCGCTTTCACCTCCATTCGCACCCGTCTGTTGCTTCCTTCGCCCTCGTGAAACTCCAAGACGTGACTGCATTGCGCGTTTAGCACAGAGTCGTAGAGTCCCTCCGTCATTACGTCTTCTACCGTGCTGGTGAGGGGCCACCGTTGCCGTTGCGGTGTTTCCTCGACCCTTCGGCGCTGCGCTGCTGGCCGCTGCGTGTCGCCACCGGGCCCCAGCCTCGACCGGCGCCCTCTCCGCGGCACGGCATTCGCGGGGCGCTCCGCAGCAGCGGCAACTTCTTCCTCGCCTCTTCCAGACATTCTTTTCTTAATATTTTTCTCACTTCCCTACTTACTGTTGACTTGCGCCGCAGCCGAACACCAACCACCAGCCAAAAGGAACATGAGAAGAGGAGAAAAAGACAAAAAACTAGGCACAGAGACACACGACCCCCACGCAGCCACATTCAGCAAGAGAGAGAGAAAGAGAGGGGGGCGCCGGAAGGTTGTGGCACACGCATACACATCACACTTCAGCAGCCCGCGCAATGGGCGCAGTCAAGCAACAAACACAAAACAAACCCGGTGAAGTGAAGCCGAAGCGCGGGGGCGCGTCCACCGAGCAGCGGGGACGCGCAGCCACACGTGGGACGACCAGCACACACTCCATCCCTCTCTGTTCCCGCACAGCCCAATCCAGGAAGAGAAAAAGAGAGGTCGCCCACTGAAAGCAATGAAAACAAACAAACAAACAATAAAAAGGACAAAACAGTCACGGTGCTGTACCCATGCAGCCAAGCAGGGCGGCAGCGGCTCGTCGAGTGCAAAAAGAAAAGAAAAACGATGGGCCTGCATGAGTGGAGTTGTGTTTAGTTATGAGCAAATTATGTGTGTGTGCCTCGTGGGGTGCGGCGAGGGCGAGAGAGTCCATGCAGGGGCACGCACACAAAGAGAGTGAAAGAAACAGAGAAGGATAAGCTGTGCACGGCCCTCTCCCCCTCTCTCACTCAGTCTCTCACGCGACCCGCATCACAGCGGCAGCTGCACACGCAAGCAGAAGAAGCAGCGCAAGGGGGGAGGCGGAGTGCGCGGCCGCGGTGCCGCTGCCGTCGCTGTCGCCGGGCGCCGCCTTCGCTGCATTCGTCGAGTTGGTGGTGTTCGCCGCCGTTTGAGCAGCCGCCCCCGCTGCCGGCTGAGTGGCTTCTCCTTCACCGTCGCCACTCGTTTCCGCTTGACTTTGGGAGGTGGGCACTGCGGGATGCTCCTTTTGTTGTGGCTGGCCTGCTTCGTTTGCCACCACGGAACTCGCCGGCTGCGGCTGCGCCGCGGTGCTGCCGCTGCCACCGTCAGTCGTCATCGCTGCGGGACTGGCCTCAGTGGCGGTGTCCTCTGCTTTTGGCGGCGGCTCCTTGTCGCTGCTCGTCGGTGTGCCAGCGGCAGCTACACCTTGCTGTTGGGCTCCTGGGGCCGCTGCGGCAACAGACCCTGCAGAAAGTTCGGCAATCGCCTCAGCCTTATTTCCAGCCTGTTCGCCTGAAGTGCCACCGCCGCCCGGATGGGCAGTGGGTAGGGCTGCATCCACTGCCCTTCCATCCGGTGTATTACTTGTGACAGTTGGGGCCGGCACAGCTTCTTCGGGCTTAGCTTTCTCGTCACCGCCGTCAGCTTTATTATCACTGGCCAGACTCTCCTCGACATCCTTCCCTTTCGAAGGAGGCTTCCCCAATGTCGTCTCCTTCCCTGCTTCCCCTGGCACTTCAGTTGACGCCGGCGTTGGCGGCTTTGTTAGTGTCGAGGATCCCTCTGGTTGTCTTTCCGTCGGTGCTTCTTCTCTGCCGTCTGTCGAAGTGCCGGCGGAGCTGTCGGATGATTGTAGCGATGTCACTGCACCACCATCGCGAGATTGAGACGGAGCGATTTCGTTTGCTTCTTGGTCATTTCCACCTGGTGTGTTCTCCGTTATGTGCGTGTCGTCCACGTCCTCTTTTGCTGAGGCGTCGGCTCTCTTTGGTGGACCTCCTTCAGGCGTGTGCAAGTTTGTTTCGTCTTTTCCCTCGTGTTCCCTTTTTTGGGCCTCGGGCCCTGTCGAAGGCAGTGCCGGTGTTGGCTCCTGCAGGTTTTTCTGTGTATTTATTTGCCCCGGAGGAGTCGCAACGTCGCTTGGCCCGTCCGGCGAAGTCCCAAGTTGCCCTTCGGCGGCCTTTCCGCCAGTAGAAGCACCCGACGGCGGTTGCTCTTCCGTTTCGCCCGATGGCAATGGCGACAGCTCTTTTTCTCGTGACGGTGACCTGCCCAGTCCTCCGGGCCCCCCTGGCGGCCCAGTTGCTTCACCCGCTCCCAAAACCTCGGCGCTGTGCGTCTCCGCCTGCGGATTATATTCCCGCACTTTTGCTTCGGCGGGTCGTGCGGGGCCGCCGTCGGCAACGCCTTCGACACCGCCGCCCCCGCCGCCGGGGCCAGACGCACCCCCCGCCTCCGCCTCGCCACCGCTCTGCAGACTCGCCCGCAGCCCCCGCACCAACTCCGGCTTGCGGCCGCAGTACTTCGCCGCAATTTCCGCCTCGCTCATGTCCTTCGCGACGGCCCGCAAGTCCCTCCAGTCGCGCTCCGTGCAGTAGTCCCCCTCCGCCGCCCAGCCCCCGCCGGCGGCGCAGCACAGCGCGCAGAGGGCACACACCAACAGCGCACGGCCAACCATCGCCACACTCCTCCCACCGGAGCACAACACACACGCACAGAGTCTAGCGATGGGCAGAAAGAAAGAAAGAAAGAAAAAGAGGATAAGGCGAAAAACAAACACAGAGACCCACACGCACACACGGAGGGCCCGCAGTTTAGGGCGCCGCCCCGCGGAAGTCAAAAACCAAAACCCACAAACACAAGTCAAGCGTCGCCTTTCCCCGCCCCCTTTTAACCCACCACAACACGCCCGACGCCGGCCCCACTTCCCTCAGCGCAGCGTAAAAACAAACAAAAAAA
>NW_021705211.1:0-3788 GCF_003719485.1 Trypanosoma conorhini | reverse complement strand
ATGACTTTTTCTTCTGCAGTTGGCGGAGAAGGCGAAACACTCTTCAATGTCACAGCTCGGGTGAGTTCATTCCCCTGTCGAAGGTTTGGACGTGAGACCCGGCAAGGCTGGAGACGCAACCGATCCTGTGGGCAGCGGAGGTGGGGCGGAGGCACCTCCTGGCGGCGGAGTGATGCCCACCGCCCAACGGGGTACTCTGTCGAACGCCAGCGCCAATGCGCTGCCAGCTAAGGGCGTCATTGCTGGCGCTTCGCTTGGCAAGGCAAACAACGGCGGCAGCAGCATCCCTCAATGGGGTGCGTGCGGCGCGGCCGCGACTGCAGCTGGCGCTCCTGCCTTTGGCGTCTGTTGCTGTGGGCAGAGGCGAATATTGTGAGTAATATGATTTATTTTTTTTTTTTGCTGTTCTTGAATTGCCGGTGTAGCTGCTTCTTGGGCTTGTGTGTGCTGCGATTTTTTTTGTTGGTGTTTTTTTTTCTTTGTTCGTTATTGGAGAGTATCTATGCCTGTTTGCTTTTTGTTGTCTTCGTTTTTCTTTTTTTTTTGATTTTGCCTTGCCGGCGCGTCTGTGGTGGGGGTTTCCCTCGGAGTTATGGTGCGTAGGCATCGGTGGAGTTTTGTTTAGCGCCATGCATACGTGCGTGTTTTCGTGCTTTGCGGCTTGCACCTTTGATTAATGTGTTTTCCTTGTCGTTCCTTTCCTCTTTTCTTCCTGCGGGAAATGTGGCAGTGACGGTGGCCTCTGCGCGCCTGCAGGAATGTATGAACAGGACACGTGTTTCCGCGCCGCAAACACCCCACTTTTCGTCCAACTTTTTGGCCCTGCGTGCGCCGCGCCGCAGAACTCCGCTGCGAAGGAGGCGGGTATCCCATTGGTGGCGCGCACGCGGCCTGCATCCAGTGCCCGCCAGTGTGCGACCGCCCCGCCCCCTGTGCCCGCGCCGCCGCAGAACTCCGACACGGGCGCTGCCGCGGCCGACGTGCTGCCTGGCGGGGACGCGGCCACGGCGGAGACTCACGCAGACGCCGCGGTGGAGGATGCGGCCGCCGAGCGGGGGGAGGCCGGCGCGCCCGAGAGGTCCAAGCCGCCGTTTCGGCAGGTAATGCGGGAGCTGGAGCGGCGGTTTCAGGAGCAGATGGAGGTGCATCGCGGCCTTCAGGCGTCGATGCGTCAGCTGGATTTGCTCCGCGACGAGGTTTCACTGTTTCGAACAGAACGACGGACGGCTGCTCTTGCGGCGGCATTGCGGCGGCAGTCAAAGCCATTCGTGGAGCCCGCGGTGGCTGCAGTCACAGCAGCTGCGCCGGCGCCCCAATCCTTGTCGAGGCTGGCACAGCCGCCTATGCGCGGCGGTGCTCCCACCGCCGACCCACTGCTGGAGAAGATACTGAAGTCATACGCAGAGGAGCGCTCCAGCAAGGCTTCGCGGGCGGAGGAAGCAGTACAGCCGAAGGCCGGCAACACGCGAAGAACACTTCCAGTGGATGTGGTCCGTGCGCCGGAGGAGCCGCGGCCCTACGTGCGCGTCTACTATGTTCCTGTGGCGAAATCCCAGGTGGATTCACGTGGTGGGGCCTCTGTGAGCGCCTCAACCATTACAACCACGGCAAATGCCGTGCCAAGCACAGTGTCCTATACGGAGGACTTTGAAACCAGTGGTGGTGGTGTTTCAACCGACCTCTCGGTCGCAAGCGGTTCCAGCAATAACAGCGTCGCAACGAGCAGCGTGTCTGTTACACCCACCTCAAGTACGATAACGTCGTCCGCTTCCCAGAGCGTCGTGGATGTAAACACGACGGCAGAGGGGCCCTCCGTAGTTGATGAAGTAAGTGTCGGCGTGCGTGACTCAACTGGGGACGACATGCCTCTATGGACGACGCTGCGGGAGTTCTACAACGCATGTGGTAGCGCGAATCGCCTTATGCAGGCGCTTCTCGGCACCGACGGCAAATTGTCACACACGCAACTGCGAGATGAAGGTGCGGCTGCCTCGGAAACAAAGTTGCTCACGGACGCCAAGGACGAAGATGGGCGTCGTGTGTGGTTGTCAAGACTGCGACGTGACGTCGGCGATGTCCGGAAACTCCGCCGCTTCATTGACCACGTGAAGAAGAACATGAAGTTGCTTGACTGTCAGCGCAAGGCGCACGAGGCAAAGCGAAGGCTCCTTGTCAAGGCTCAGCGCCTGGCGAGGGCCCGCCAACGAATGCGCAAGGAAAAGAGTACACTGTCGGACGTCGTGGATGACATCGGCGACCTCCTCGAGAGCGAGGCCAACCGCAGCGACGATGGGGCGGTGATGGATGAGGTCGCCACGGACTCGGCTCCCAGCTGGGGCGGCGTTAGTGACGAGGTTTTGGAGGACGACGTCGTGGATGCTGCGAGCGCTTCCGACGTCGTGGAAGATGCGGTGGTGGACGAGCTGGACGGCGAGGGGGCGTGGGGCGGCGGCCGGCTCACTGACGGTGACGTGGACGTCCCTCAAGAGTTGGTGAGTGAATTGAGTTGGGCGGCGGCGGAAAGCGAGTACGCAAACGCGCTTGCCGAGACCAGCGATGTGGATGACATGCTGGAGGACGCCGTCCCGCTGCCAAGTGACGAGGAAGAAATGGGCGGCGTTGCAGAGGAACTGCCGCCGGCGCCGTTGGATGCCTCCAGCAGCCTGACAGACGTCGTCGACGATGTCGCGAATGCGCCTCCTGGCGCCGTTGCCGAGGGGGCGCCGCGGAGTTCGGCCGCGAGTTCCCACGGCGATGACGTTGAAGATGATGCCGCCGCTGCCTCTCTCTCGGGTTCCGCAACTTCGCAGGACGCCGACGTTTCCTCTCTCTGGCCGGCCTCCACTGCCAGTCGGTCGAGTGCCTCGGCGGGTGTCCAGGGACGCAGCGAGGGCGAGTACTACCACGATGCAACGGATTCCGCCGAAAGTGCCCTCGATGCCCTGGAGCAGGAACTGCGGGAGACGGCGTCACGCCGCGTGAGGGCCCTCTTGTCGGTTCATCCACCTCCCCTCACCCCGCTCTATGCCGCCGAGGAGGTGAACCCAACGTCAACCGGCAGCCCTCCGGGGGCTGCGTTGTTGGCGGCAGCCGTTGTGCAGCCAGCGGAGAGTGATGCAACGGTTGAGTTGCCGCGCCATAACGCGGTGCCTGGGTACGCTGCCGATGATCTTGTGGCCCAATTGCAGTGGAAGGAGCGTCAGTTGGCCCTCTTCCGGCAGCTACGACAGAAGACTGCCTGGGAGCAGGAGAGAGACAAGGAAGAAAGGGCTGCGACGGCCTCGTCGATGTCAACACCTGTGGAAGAGCAGGCGGATTACCACTGGGGCATGTTGGAGACCCTTCTGCAGTGCCGCTTCAGCTCTGCAGAGAACTACGCCCCTGCGGAAAACAGGCTGGCTGATGCTGCTAACGAGAGCAGCTGGACGGATGCCTACGATGACACCGCTGCCTACACCGGCTCAGATGTGGAATTTTCAGCTGGTAGTGAATGCTCTCTACAGACAGTCTGACAACGTCTGTCTCACCGCCTTCGCTTTTGACGATTGACAATGCTCTTCACCAGGGCTCTTTTTCTTTTCTTTTCTTTTGAGTGGGGGTTATTTGTTACTCATCCCCTTTCTGTTGTTGTTGATTGCCTTCATCTTTCGCATGACTACGACAAGCATAGACAAACTACCTGTGAATAGGTAAAAATGCATACAATTCTTTTTGATTTTGCTTTCAAAGCGCAATTCTCATTTACAAACGACTTGGTGTTTCTCCCCTCCCCCTCCCTCTCTCTCTCT
>NW_021705210.1:0-3791 GCF_003719485.1 Trypanosoma conorhini | reverse complement strand
GGAGTCCAACATGAACGATCTCGTGTCGGAGTACCAGCAGTACCAGGACGCCACCGTCGAGGAGGAGGGCGAGTTCGACGAGGAGGAGCAGTACTAGACGGGGTCTGCGCCGCGGCTGCGAGGGAGGACGGCAGACGGCGATGGGGTCGGGGAAGTGTGAGAGGGCCGCAGCATCGACGACGCCCAGCCCCCTTTGTCTCTCTCTCTCTGCATCTCCCGTGCGTACCTTCCTTCTTCTTCTTTGGGGTCGCTTTGCTTCCCCTCTATTTCTTTTTTTGGGGTGAGGGTTTTTTTTTTGTCCGGCCCCCCGTTGACTCGAGGGAGAGGCGTGTGCCCGTAGAGGTTGGTAGTAGCGACTTTGTGGCCGGGGCGTGTACACACGGTTTTTGTAATGGTTTTTTTTGGCGGTGTTTACATGGTTTGTGCCTTTGTTTGGTGTCTTTGGGTGGAGTTGTCGGTGTGAATGGCGTTTGTGTTGTTTGCGCTCTTTTTTATTGCTATTATTATTTTTTTTGTTGTTTTTTTTTGTCGCTTTTTTTTTGTTCTTGCGGTGTCTGCAGAGTCGTGGGTCTTTTTAGCGCAAATGAGCGTGGGCTCCCACCAGGAGGCGGCGTGCACGCTGCTGGTGGGCTGCGATGGCGGCGGCGTGAATTCGAAGGAGCTGAAGGCGGCGCTGGAAAAGGGGGACATGGCGGCCCGCGCGGAGGCGCTGGAGGCGATGATTAGGCTCCACCTGAACGGCGAGCCGCAGAACCACATGATCATGTCCGTCATAAAGTACATCACGCCGCTGGAGGACCACCTGGTCAAGAAGCTGGTGCTTTACTTCTGGGAGGTCGTGGAGAAGACGGACAAGACTGGGCGGCTGCTGAGCGAGATGATTCTGATCTGCTCCTTCCTCCGCGAGGATCTGCTGCACCCGAACGAGTACGTGCGGGGTCTCACCCTGCGGTTTCTCTGCAAGGTGAAGGAGAAGGAGCTGATTGAGCCGCTCATCTCGTCGGTGGTGCAGAACCTGACGCACCGCGTGACGTATGTGCGCCGCAGCGCCGTCCTGGCGGTGCACGCCATCTGCAAGCGGTTTCCGGACCTCCTCCCCGACGCGCCGGAGTTGGTTGAGAAATTCATTGGTGACGAGAATGACGTCTCGGCGCGGCGAAACGCGTTTGACATGCTGGTCGAGTGCGCCCCCGAGCGGGCTGTGCGGTTCCTAACGGCCTTTCGTGAGTCGGCAAACATGGCGGATGCGGGTGCGGCGTTTCAGATGTCGGTGGTGGACTTTGCGCGGAAGATGATACGCGCGAATCCCTACGACAAGGCGAAATATGTGGCCGTCCTCTTCAGCGTGTTGCAGTCGAAGGATCCGGCGGTGCGCTACCAGTGCGCCGCCACGCTGCTGAGCCTTTCTTCCTCCCCTACCGCGATTCGGCAGGCCGCCTTGACGTTCATTGACCTGCTGAAGACGCACTCGGACAACAGTGTGCGGCTTATCGTGGTGGATCAGCTGGACGGCATGCGGGCGAGATTTGGCGAGATTCTGCAGGACTCCCTCATGGACGTGATGAGTGTGCTGGCAAACAGCACCACTGAGATCTCCAAGAAGGTGGTGGCGCTGGCGGTGGAGCTTGTCTCCAGCAAGAACGTTGAGGTCTTTCTGCAGGCCATAAAAAAGGAGCTGCTGAGGTCGCAGAGCGAGGGAGACGTCTTGGATCAGTCCTCGATGCAGGAGTATAAACAGCTGCTGCTTCGCGCCATTCGCACTTCCGTCCTTCGCCAGCCACACATGGCCGCCGCCGTGCTGCCCATGATGATGGATTACATATGTGACCCCTCCAATGGCAGCTGCGAGGTCATTTTGTTCATACGGGAGGTTCTGCAGGTGCAGCCCGCGCTGCGGGCCGGGGCCCTGAAGCAGCTGCTTGAGGTCTTCCCCCTCATCACCTCCCCGCGGGTGCTGCGGACGGTTCTCTGGCTCTTTGGCGCACACGTCTCCTCGGCGGCGGAGGTGCTGGCGGTGCTCACGCTGCTGGTCACAGCGCTGAAGCCGCTGCCTCTCACCCCTCCGCCTCAACCGGCCGCCGCCGCCGCCGCCGCCGCCAACGGAGACGCGGCCGCGGCCGCGGCACGATCCCCCGTCATGCGGGCCGTGACGACGGTGAGGGAGGACGGCACATACGTCACGTCCTACACAGCCGTCCCGGCAGGCGTGATCGCGGCGGATGCGGCTGAGGACGCCGGCGAGGCGCCCACCGGCCTACGCGGCCTCATCACGAAGGGAGATTACTTTGTTGCCTCCGCGCTTGCCAGCACCCTGGCCAAGCTCGTTATTCGCATGTTCACGGACCACGGCAGCACCGTGGACGTGGCGGTGAAGGGCAAGGCGCAGGACGATGCGCTGCTGCTGCTGCACGAGGTGATCCGCTACGGCACCGCCCCCGACGCGGCGTACGCGGTGGACGAGGATTCCCACGAGCATATTCGTTTGTGCATCATTGCCATTGCGAACCCGCAGTCGCCGTTTCTGCAGTCTTTTGTGGAGGACTCCAACAGGGCGCTGAACGCGGTGGAGAGCAGCGTAGTCGGCACCGTCGTCGGGGAGGCGCTTCCCGGCGACGCAGCCAGGGCGAAGGGGTTGACGGCGCTCTGCAGCATCGACACCCCAGTCATCTTTACGCAGTTGGCTCAAGGGAAGGACGCCTTTCTGGAGCTGGAGGCCACGGATGACTTGGGTTCCGCCGTCGCGAACGCCTCCATTGAAAAGACGGAGGAGTTCCTCAAGCGCCTGGAGAAGACCCTGCCCCTATCCGGCTTCTGCGACCCGGTGTACTGCGAGGCAAGTGTGACGGTGCACCAGTTCGACGTCTCTGTCGACTGGTACCTTGTGAACCGCACTCCGCATCTGCTGCGGGACCTAACCATTGAACTGGCCTCGCTGGGCGGCATGAAGTTGTGCGAGCGGCCGCAGGTGCACACGCTGGCCCCCCACGCCTCCCTCAAGCTCCGCACGGCGCTCAAGGTGAACTCCACGGAGACGGGCGTCATCTACGCCAGTGTCCTCTACGACGCCCCCAACGGCGAACGCGCCTGCGTCACGCTGAACGACGTCCACGTGGACATCATGGACTACATTAAACCCGCCTCGTGCCTGGCGACGGACTTCCGCGAGAAGTGGAGCACGTTTGACTGGGAGAACACCATCGTCGTGAACACGGCGAGGACGGAGCTTCGCGACTACGTGGAGTTTGTGATGAAGGAGACAAACATGCAGCTGCTGGAGCCGTACCAGGAAGTGGAAGAGGAGGAACTGCAGGGTCTCTCGCCTGCGGACGAGAATGACGGCTACGGCTACGTCTCGTGTAGTCTCTACGCCCGCACCGTCTTTGGCGAGGACGCGCTGGCGAACGTGTCGATCGAGCGGGACGCGCAGGGCAAGATCAGTGGTGTGGTGCGCATTCGCTCCAACACGCAGTCCATTGCGTACGGCATAGGGGAGAAGCTCAGCCTACTCGAGAAGGGAATAAGTAAGTAGTGGGCCCACGGCCGTTCTGCCCGCGCCATTGCCTGTCTCCGCCTCCCCCAACCGCCGCCGCCACGCACGTTCACGCGTGTGTGTCCGCGCGCCTTCTCCGGGCCGGGGGATGAGGGGTGAGGAAACGAAACAGCGGAGGACGGCAGTGACGCGACGAGGGAGGGATAAAGCGATAGAGAGAGTAGGGGGGAAGGAAAAAAAATATGAAGAGAGAGAGCGAACGAGAGAACGAGAGAGAGAGAGAGAGAGGAGGACAAGCGAG
>NW_021705121.1:2447-4416 GCF_003719485.1 Trypanosoma conorhini | reverse complement strand
TGGCTTCGTAGCCGCATTTATGTCCCCCACCCACATCCCACCTTATTGCACGTGATTGATGCCGCCCTTTCGCGTAGAGAGGCACCATGCGAAGTATCGACATGAGGAGCCACCACAGACAAGAAGCAGAGGTATAACGGGGGAAGGTGCACGTAAGAGTGCAAGTCCCTCCCAGATTCATTCTTGTAATAAAAAAAACTTGTTTTTCCCGTTTTTCAAACTAAATACAAAAAAAATGTAGAAGGGAGAAAAGAAGAAAAAAACCATCTCCCTTAGTGAAAGTGACTGTTGTTTCCATTTCTTCTTCCTTTTTTTCTTCGCAGTTTATATCGTCCGTGCATCTCGTTCTCGCTCTCCCCCTCCCTGTGCACGTGTACATTGCGTACATCTATTGCACATAAAACGTAATTATATATATATATATATATGTACAAATGGATTTTCCCTGTTTTGTGCATATGTAGGCGTTTGTGTGAGTGTTTTTTTTTTTCTGCTTCAATGCTCTTCCCAGCCCAGTGGGACGCCACTTGTAAGTGAGCCTTTGCACGACAAACCTCCACCCCTTCTCTTGTCGCCTCTCCCACCCCAAAACCAAATGCGTGACTGTTTCAAATGCGCGCGAGCAAGTACGTGTGTATGCGTGTACGGCAGGTATCCGCACAAGTTCGGGCCCCCATTGCCGTCGTGTTGCCTCCTCCTCTGCTTTAAACTACCACCCAGCTCTTTGCAGTTGTCGTGTTTGCCAGTGTGTGTGTAGACATTACTTCGCATCGCGAAACATTCCCGGCCGCCCACCCACACACGGAAAAGGCAGAACAAAAAGGACAACACCAACGAAAAAAAAAGGGCGCAGGCTTTGAATTCGCTTCTCCCAAGGTTTGTGTTTCACCCACGCTTTCATTCTACAGTGCCTTTACTTGACACTTTCCGGCTCGTTCTTTTTATCGGCAGATGTGTACATAACATTCTTCAGACATAACACTCCGTATTTTCAACGGTACTTTTCACAGCCACCCCCTCCCTCTCCTCCTGTAGTCCTTTTTTGTTTGTTTGCTTGGTATGTTTCTTTTTCGTTTTTGTTTTGCTTATGGTTATCTACCCAGCATTACGGCGCTGCATTCACCTCCCCGCCCCGCCCTCCTCGCTCCCCTCCCCCGAGTGTGTCCATCCTCAGAGACACCCCATGGTTACTTACGCCTACGCCCCGTAGGCACACACGTGAATACGTGTGTAGGTAAAATAAATGAGCTCTTTTGCTTCGCAGCCCCTTTCGGCTGCACCTCCACCCCTACCGCCCTGCCTTCTCCCATTGAGTTTTTCTTTGTTTTTTTTTATTTCGTCTCTTTATTTGCGTTTCATTTGCCGTCTTCTATTGAGTTATACATTGGTAGGTAGACTTTTTTGTTTTGTTTTTGCTTTGGTTGTTTTTTTCCTTTTCTTTTTCTCGCCTTCCCCACCCCTCCCTCTCTTTTTCGTCGATGTGGCTGTTGCCGCTATTCGCTTAATGTCATTTTTTTGTTGTTGTTGTTTTATTGTTTTGGTTGCTGTGTTTTTTTTTCCTCCCAGCGTTTGTCTGTGGGGTTGTTTATTGTCCTGCTTTTTTTTTTATAAAAAAAACCTTTTTTTTTTTCGTAGCATTTATATTTCCCCTCTCCTCTTTTTTCTCCTGTTGCCATCACCCGTTGAATTTGGCAGTTGTTCGACCCAACACTGCGCGGTGTTCGTCGTCGCCCGCCGCCGCACGGGCGCCCCCAATTGCCGGGTCGTGCCGCCGCCGCCGCTCAGGCGGGAGCGGTTCGGCACGCCTTCGCCCACCCACCCCTCCGACTGATGCCCCGAGCCCCACCCCCACTCTACCCACCACGCGCGCGAGCACGGAAACGGAAAAAAAAAAGGAGAAAAAAAAGAGAAACGAATATGCGCACGGTCCGCAATGTCGCTTGCTTCCTTCGTTATCCCACTCTTCCTC
>NW_021705121.1:0-1827 GCF_003719485.1 Trypanosoma conorhini | reverse complement strand
TGTCGCTTGCTTCCTTCGTTATCCCACTCTTCCTCGGTCCGCCGTGTGTCGCTCGGGCCCCGTTCTTTTTTTTTTTTTCTTTTACTCTGCTGCTTGATTTTGGGTGGGCCTGCATTTATTCTTGTTTGACCCCCCGTCTTCTTTAGATATATATATATATATATACGTAGTCACGCTGCCTGCGCGGACGGATGCTTCCCCCCTGATTATGGCTTTTGTGTGTACTTGTGGCCGCGCGGGTTTCACTTCGCTGCTCTCGCCAACCGGGATGGGCATATCCTGGCTTGTCACCTACATCAGCAGTACGACTGAGGCATGATGCCCAGCCCCGGCATGGGATACTGCATCATGTTCATCCCCGCGAGTGGGCTCCCTAGCCGCTGCATTGCCGCCACGCTACTCTGAAAGACCTCAATGTAGCGGTTCCCCATGGCGCCTCCGTTTCGCTCCAGCGCCGCCACCACATCGGAGTCATTCTCCAGTTCCACAAACGCCTCTCCAGTGGGCCGGTTTTGCTCGTTGTACACCATGTGAACCCCCTGAGGCGGGATCTTCACCCCCGCGAAGAACTCAGCTATGGACTCCTCCGTCGCCGAATACGGCACACCGCGGATGCGAACTACGTGGTTGCTCGGCGCACGCGGCGCCATCATCGGTGCCTGGCCGGGAAACATCGGGAAGAGCGGCTGTGGGCCACCGGCGACCCCGTACGGTGCGCCTTGGGCCATACCACTACGGTCGTACGGGTTTTGCTGCAACTCATTCCCAAAGGTCATCTGGGGCATGTATCCCATGTATGCAGCAAGAAATGGGTCAAAAAAGTTCGGTGTCAACATTTGCATTGCACCAGGAGCAGCGCCATTGCCATGGTTGCGGGACCCCATCTGAGGGCCTTCACCAGCACGTTGTCCACGACGATCACGGCGTGCGCGCAGACTGGCAGCTCGCATAATGGCATCGCGATCATACATTGTGGATGGCAATACCTCGATATAGCGTGAACCCATTGTTTTATTGTGAAGCTGCTTTGCCACCTCAACATCTTCTTCAGTAGAAAGCTGAATAAACGCATCCCCCGTGTTGCGGCCTTCCAAGTCTCGGCAGATATCCACGCGTGTGACACCAGGGACGGACTTGATAAACTCCCTCACGTCTTCCTCTGTGGAGGTAAACGGCAGTCCCCGAAGCCGCAGGACTTGCGTCTTGCACCCCTGCTCTTGCTGTTCCAGTGTCCGCTGGCGCTCCTCCTCGCTCGAGGCGGTGAGCTCTACGTAGCGGTTGGAGTCAATGTGGTGGCGGTGGAGCCGCCTGATGGCCTCCTCCATGTCCTCGGCTTTCTTCAGGCGGACAAAGCCGGTGCCACGGTGCAACCCATCTGTGAAGTGCAAGACGGCATCCTCATCGGCCAGTTCGAAGTCTGCGAAAAAGGCGCGAATGGTCTCCTCCTGCACGGAGTACGGCAGCCCGTGAAGACGCAACACGCGCGACTCCTGCGCCCCTGAGAAATCCCCCTCGCACGATCGTGGCTCGCCATGCTGGGCCTCGGCGGCGGTGTCCTGCGGTCTCGCATCCACCTCTTCCTGGCCGTACTGCGGCTGCTGTTGAAACTGCATTTTGCGTCGTTTACCTCCCAACTACGTGTGTTGTTTCGTTCTGTTTGGCGTTTGTGGTGCCCCGACGAAACAAACAAATGACGAACAACAAGAAACGGTACAACCCTTGAAGACCACGCACACACGCACGGAGGCGCACGCAGATTAAAGAAGAAAAAAAAACAGAAGTGTAGCGCCGATTTTAGTCACCTCTTCTTTATATATATATATATAT
>NW_021705207.1:2773-3815 GCF_003719485.1 Trypanosoma conorhini | reverse complement strand
AGCGGCTCATCAGGGGGCAAAAGAAGAAGAGGACCGACGGCCTGCATGAGTGGAGCTGTGTACATTACGAGCACATTATGTGTTGTCTGCCTCGTGGGGTGGTGCGAGGGGCGAGAGAGTCCGTGCAGGGGAGCACGGAGACAAAGAAACAAAGAAGAACGAGCTGTGTGCAAGCACGGCCCTCCACCCCACTCTCTGTCGCACTCTCACGCGTCCAGCATCGCAGCGGCAGCTGTACACGCAAAAAGAGGAAGCAGCAGCGCAAATGGGGAGGCCGCGGTGCTGCTGCCGTCACTGTCACCGGGCGCCGGCTTCGTTGCATTCTTTTTGGTTGTGGTGGCTGGCGGTGTTGCGGTTCCTTCTCCGCCAGCTGCCGGAGTCGCTGCGTCGTTTGTGCTGGTGGAGGCCTCTGCTGCCGGTGCTTTGTCCCTCGCACTGCCAGCGGCAGCTTCACGTTGTTGGCGCCCTCCTTCTTGCGTCGGCGCGCCCTCAGAAGTTTGGGCGGCCTCGCGAGTCTTCTCAGTGGGCTCTTCGGCGTCGGTGCTGGCAATAACACCGCCACTCGGAGGAGAAGGCGACGGAGCCTCTTGCGCCGCACTGTCGCCGGCCGGCGCACTCCCTGCGGCAACTGCGGCCTCCCCCTGTGTTTGCAGAGTTTCGGTTGCGCTCCCGTTGCCTTTGGCTTCCGGCGGTGCTTTCGTTGCCCGTGGCGCCTCTGGGGCGGTTTGGGGCTCGCCTGCTGGTCGCGGTGGCGCACTCTCCGCCCTTGTCCCCTGCGGCTCCCTCACGCGCGCAGAATCGCCGGGCGTGGGAGAAACTCCAGCAACTCCACTCCCCTGCTTACTGTCAGTCGCAGTGGCGGTGTTCCGATTTGTGTTGTTGGCGGTGGCCTGCGCCGCTGCTTCCCCCGCACTGCCTTTCGGTGCACCAGCGACATCGGGGTGCGTGGCGCCTGTGCCAGCGCCGCCCCCACTGGTCTGTGCAGTCGGATCTCCAGCCGCGGGGACGCCGACGGAGGGAGACGGAAGAGGCGTGGCCTCGG
>NW_021705207.1:0-2748 GCF_003719485.1 Trypanosoma conorhini | reverse complement strand
CGCCGCACTGTCGCCGGCCGGCGCACTCCCTGCGGCAACTGCGGCCTCCCCCTGTGTTTGCAGAGTTTCGGTTGCGCTCGCGTTGCCTTTGGCTTCCGGCGGTGCTTTCGTTGCCCGTGGCGCCTCTGGGGCGGTTTGGGGCTCGCCTGCTGGTCGCGGTGGCGCACTCTCCGCCCTTGTCCCCTGCGGCTCCCTCACGCGCGCAGAATCGCCGGGCGTGGGAGAAACTCCCAGCAACTCCACTCCCCTGCTTACTGTCAGTCGCAGTGGCGGTGTTCCGATTTGTGTTGTTGGCGGTGGCCTGCGCCGCTGCTTCCCCCGCACTGCCTTTCGGTGCACCAGCGACATCGGGGTGCGTGGCGCCTGTGCCAGCGCCGCCCCCACTGGTCTGTGCAGTCGGATCTCCAGCCGCGGGGACGCTGACGGAGGGAGACGGAAGAGGCGTGGCCTCGGGAATTCCTCCTGGCGCATGCTGCGCAGCAACTTGGCGCTGACGACCTCCTTCTTCTCCGACTGCTGGCGTTGTTGATGGGATTACCTCCTCCTCCTCTCCTGCGTCTTCCTCATCCTCTTCTGGTTCTTCCTCGCCTTCTTGTCGATCATGCTGTTCTTCTTCCTTGGCCACTTGAACTTGACCTTCTTGGCTGTTTTCTTGACCTGGGCCTTTTCCCTCGACGTCGTCCCTTTGCCTTCGTTGAAAGGCTGCCTGCGTCCACACCTCGTCTGGTTTCCTCTGATTCTGCACCTGCTGTCGGCAGCACTGCCTTGTTGTCTGCTTGTGGCGCCGGCGCTGGCGGCAGTGCCGGCTCCTGCCCATCGGTCCCGCTGAGATCTGGGCTTTCCGGTGTCTTAGCGGTGTCTGCCTCTTCCGGCCCCTTCTCCGTCCCCGCGCCACTGCCCGGCAGTGTGTTGCCACCACTCAGCTGATTATCTTCACTGCTTGGGTCTTTTGGAGTGCCACTTGTGACCCCGTCCTGCGATGCATCTCCCCCCTGCGCAACTTTGGCGGGAGCCTCGGCGAGGCACCCAGCGGCGGCGCACAGCAGCAGCAGCAGCAGCAGCGCCAGTGGGAGCAGCGGCGCGGTGCGGCGTGGCCGGCGCATCGCTCGAAAAAAGTGCACGTGGGGCCCCCCTTCGAGCGGCAGCCGCGGTGGTGGTGGCGGCGGCAGCACAGGCCCTCTCCGCGGGAGGAGGAAAAAGAGAGAAGGGGAAAAAAGAGGAGCAAACGGCAAAACAAAACAAAACAATCAAACGCGGTGTAAGCGGCACGAGGCACACGCTGCCGCGGGCGCACGCCGCTGCGGCGCAAACCCCGCGGTGGGCCTCCGCACCGGGGTCCCGAGAGCCGCGCACGACGGCACGCAGGAGGCCTGAGAAAAGGCGCGCCGCACGGCGTCCCGCCCACCAGCGTCCGGCCCAACACGCAGCGTGCGCCCACCCCGCGCCGTGGCCGCAACCAAAGCGGGAGGGAGGCAAAGAGCGCCACACGATGCCGCCGCACCGGCAAGCAAACCGCACAGCAGCACTTCCGCCGTCCACCGGCACTTTGCCCCTCCACACACCTCAGCTCCCGTCAACCCCAAAACACGCACCCACGAGAGAAGGGAAGGGGCAGTGCGCAAAGCCGAGGCAAAATAAATGGGGAAGCCCGGAATGCAAGCGGGGTCCCTCGCACACGACCACCGCAGAGCGTTCGTTGGAAAGATTTAAAACAAAAACAAAAACGATTGGTATTCGTAAACCGAGAAAAAAACACGGAATTGTATAGGACCTCCAATATAAGCAAGCAAGGCAAAGTGGGGTGGAGTGCATAGAAGATGTGCTTGACACCAAAGGAAAAACAAAACAAAAAAGAAACGGAGTGTATACAGCACAGTCGTATATTCGCGTATAGAAGGATATAAATCGAAGTGGGGCCCTTTTCCCGCGCATGCCCTGCTGAGCACGGGCCACGCAGGAGGCGAGAGGAACCGCCACGCCGTGCAACCTCATCCCCGCCGCCGCTCAACAAAGCGCTGCTGCTGCTGCGGCGGCGGCAAGAAGCAAAAGCAGAGAGAGGCCGGCAGCAGCCACAGTGCCATCGCCGTGGGCCGGAGGCGTGGCGTCGTTCTTGCCTGCCGCGCCAGTGCCGTTGGGCCCTGCGAGGGTGGCAGCACCGTCACCGGCCTTGTCAGCTGCGTCCCCGCCTGCTGGCAGTGTCCCCGCCGGAGGACTCACACCGCCGCTGCCGCCGTGGCTGCTCTCGGGAGGCCTGCCCTCGATGTCCCCTGCCTCCGGCGCCGCAACCCCGCCCTCCCCGGGCACAGGCTCCTGCGCGCCCTCCGGGTCCGCTGCGGGGAGCCCCTGCCCCGTCGACGGCACACCGCTGCCCGGCTCGCTGCTGCCGCCGGTGCCGCCTCCACCACCGGCGCTGTTTTCTTCGGGAGGCAGCGCGATCGCGGGCCCAACCTCAGCAGGGCCGGCCACTGGCGGCGCTGACTCTGGGGCTGGCTCTGGCTCTTCCACAGGGGCCTTTCTCTTCCACACCTTGTCCTTGCCGTCCCATTCAAACCCCGTGCGGACGCTGCCGCCAATGGCGGATATCGTGCACACCTCATCGTACTCGGGGCACTTCACTTTGTCGGCGTCGAAGGGCGGAATCTCCCACGGAACCTCCGCCCCAGACGTGCACGACATCCAATCCTCCCCGCTGCTCTTCTTCATTTTCAATTTCACTTCAGCGCCAAGGCACTTTACCTCCGCGTGCAC
>NW_021705209.1:1705-3812 GCF_003719485.1 Trypanosoma conorhini | reverse complement strand
TGAGAGCTTGTGTGTGTGTGTGTGTGTGTGTGTGTATGCATGTAAGTCGGAGACGTTTATATATGTATGTGTGTGTGCGGCTGTGCGCTACTCATGGCAGGGAGTCACACAAACCCACCTCACGTATTCATTCTCGCTGTCTCCCTTTTCCCCCTTCCCTCCCTCTTTACACGCAGTAGAAACCAGCTTGTGAGACTTACGCTTCCGTTTTTTTTTTTTACTACTGTGGGAGGCTGAGCACGTGTAGTCTCTTGCGCGTGTGTATTTACATCTCAAAGATACCGGGGTCATCGAAGTCAATCCCTATACTGCCGCGCGAGGCTTTTGCTGCGACCCCGCTGGTTACATCGTCCTCGTCCTCACCGTAAATTTCATCCAGGCGACACTGTGTGCGGGCGCCCTTCACAAACTCTAAACAGCAACTGTTCACTGCAAAAACGCTTCGAGCCCCTGCTTCCAACTCAATCTCGGTGGAAGGGGCGAGAAGACCCAGAAACCCTCCGCAGCAGTGACAGTGCACCTTCAGCTCTAATGAGTCCCTCCTTTGCGCTGAGGAGGAAGAAGTTGGGGCCGCGACGCCGCCAACTCGCACCTCCACAGCTTGTGTGTTCATTCGTGAAAACGCCGCGATCCCGCGCACCGAGTAAAGGATCTGGTAGGTCGGCGCCACAAGAGGCACATGGCAGCGAACGCAGGCATAGTAGCCGGAGAAGGTTTCAGTCACCCCTTTTAAAGGGCGCGTCCAGAGATCTGTAGTGAAGGGATCCTCCATTCTTTCTCCCTCTAGCACATCCAGCACTTGCTGAGATAGCTTGTGGTTCCAAGCTTCACTATGCTTGTAGCACTCCAAGGACGCCACCTCCTCTTCCTCATTTGCGTCGGCGTTCGGTGCAGAAGAGGTGGTGGTTTTGACCATTCGGTTGCAGTGAGCATTACCCCATAACTGGGAACTGCTGTCAAAGAGGGTGTCTTGCGACACCATCGAGTCTCGGGCGGTTGCTTGAACTTCGGTGCCCCGCGATGCCGCGTCTGACCCAGGCAGCAAAGATCCCCCTTCTCGCAGTGAAGCGCGGTCCTCTTGTGCGGCACTAGTCCTTGCCCTGGCCTGAAGCAAAGTGGACTGGGGTTTGGACGGCATGTGGTGCACGGGTGTCCTCGACACACCGTTGTACTTGGCTCTGCCGCTGCTACGGTTTGTGGCCATGGAGGTGGCGGTGGTGGTAGTGGTGGTGTGGCTGCCACCGCAGCCCCCCACGTTTGCCGTTGACGCAAACCTCGACGACGTGCGAGAAGGAGCGTCCTGCGCGTGTGGATACGAACGGACGGTGGAGGCGGTGGGCTGGGCGGACATGGAAGTTCGGGGATGACTTGGTGGCCTCGGCGCGATATTTGTGACTCGCGCGTTAATCGGCGCCAGCCGCTGCCCAGCCGCACGGTTCCGCCGCTTCAGCTCCGCAATCGCCGGGTGCGTTTTCCGCATCGTGAGGGAACTTCCTACACGCGTCAGGTGGAACCAGAAGGCAGGCAAGTTGGTACCCAGCAATGTAGCTGCGGCCTCACGTAATATCCAAGAGCGCACAAACACAGAAGGTAAACAGCGTTGCAGAAGCACACACACACACACATTTAACAAGTACGCATCACACGCGGCGATACCTCGCAGGTCCGGAAAACAAAAGCAAAAAGTAACTTGAAGCATGAAGGGTGAGGCAAACGCGGAGGACGCAAGCTGTGTTTCCCACAGAAGTGGTCTACATGCATATACAAATATACACACACACACACACACACATATATATATATATATCTTACTGTGGGTGGCGGAGCGGCACACATGGCCGCGTGCGTGTGTGTGTGTGAGGGAGAGCGGTGCTGCCCGTGAGAGACGTCGCGCGGACCCACACATTCCCTTTTTTTTTGCAGTTCACACAACTGATAAGCAAGCGCCAACAACGACAAAAGATAAAGTAGCTGCATGCCCATAGGGAGAAAAAAAACTGCTTGGAGGGAGTGAAAGAGAGCCATCTCAATATTCATTCATGCGCAAATAAAATGGTGGCAAAGCGTCGCAATAAAGTTTTCACCTGCATCCCGCAGACTGTTTTCC
>NW_021705209.1:0-1680 GCF_003719485.1 Trypanosoma conorhini | reverse complement strand
GTTTTCCTTCAGCTTGCTTGGTTTCCCTTTCCCTGGAGTGTTGATTTTTTTTTAAATTTTGCAAAGACGAAGCAAGGAAAGAATTCCCTCAACTACTTCTTGCAGCTTCGTACCAGCTCCTGTGTAACTGTGCGCGAGTCTGCGCCCCTCCCGCACCATCCCTCCCCCGACACGCTCCCTCTCCATGCGCTCCTCAGCCTTCCACTCCCCTATCCTCTTTGTTTTATTGGATGTGTGGTTTGCCTTGCTTTATTCTGCTCGTTCCTAATTGCTGTTGCCGTTGCCGTTGCCGGCGAAGAAGACAAACATGACGATCACAATGAAGAATGCCGCCACGCCGCCAATGATGAGTTTCCCCTTTATGGAATTCCACCAGAGTTGCTGGCGAAGGTCGCGGCTGCTGCGCTGAAAACCCTGGGCCTGAAATTGCAGATCCTCCGTGGACTGAACAATGTCGTCAATCCGCTGCCCCCGCTGGATCACGCGCTCTACGTTGTCTAGTGCGAGGTCCTTCACCTCCGCCACCGCGAGCTTCACCCGCCGCACCTTGTCCTCCGGCTCCCCCGACTCGCTCATGCGGAGCAGCAGGTCGCGGTAGGGCTTCACAAACACGTCCACCATCTTGGTGTTCAGCTTCGAGACGTTCTCCACAAACATTTTGCGAAACGTCTTCGCCACTTCGTCCAGCGCGGCGTGGCCCTGACGCCGGGTGACGGCCTTGTCGGCGAGAATGGCGAAGGCCAGCTCGCTGTCGGTCATGATGTGGTACGAAAGCTGCGCGGGTCCCGCCGCCGTCGCCGCCTCCTCCCCCTCGCTGTGGAGGGAAATGAAGGAGGTGGTGCGGAAGTTGGGCGCGGCGCATTTGCTCACGACCTCCGCCCACACAACCCCCGGAATGGCGAAGTCGCTCGTCGGGCAGCCGGGGGCCTTGCAGAGCATCAGCCGGTCACTCAGGCGGACCACAATGCCGCCGTATATCTTCGTCTCGCCCTGCATGTCGGTCCGCTGGGTGGGGTGCTGCTGCTTCTTCCTCGCAGGTGGGTGGACAGCGTGCGACCAAAAGAAAAAGCAACAACAACAAATCTCCTACACGCGTGTGCGCTGGGGGGATGATATCCCGGACCCCCGGCAGCCGCAAGCGGAAAACAAGGCAAAAGGAAAAAAAAAAGGAAAAAGAAGCCCAGAAACAGAAATGCTCGCAGGAACCACACACGCACACACACAGTCGGCGGCAACGCAAGAAGCACAGGCGCACAAAGAAGCGCCGACGCAAAGAGCCACACAAAAAAAAAGAGACCCCAGGAATTAAAATTTGTGTATGGCGGGAAGGATAGTAATAATAACGAAAAACATTACAAACAAAAAAAAAACACGTTTTCCTCGCTTCCTTTTTCTCCGCTCTTGCGCTGGCGTTGGCTTTTCGTCAGAAGCGAACTCACCCCCGCGGCCGACGTGGAATGAGGGCTGCCGCCGCTGCTGCTGCCGCAGGGAGGGGGCGGGGTGGCCCGTGAGATGCCAGCGGCGGACGGCGGCAACAACGACGACGGTGACGGTCGTGCCTGAGGGGGCGGGAACGGCACCCGCCGTCCCATTGGTAGAAGCAATAGCGACAAGAATTTGTAATACTAGTAGAAACAAAAATGGTATTAGCAACACGCGGTCCCAATTTCTTTCAGTAAC
>NW_021705206.1:0-3821 GCF_003719485.1 Trypanosoma conorhini | reverse complement strand
ATAACGCGCGTCCAACGTCCCCTGCGGGTTGCCATTGCCAGTGCATCGCTGTACAGCGTCGTCCAACGCCGTCCACGGCTGCACCACGGACTTTACCTTCCCCAGCTGCTCCGTCGAGCGCACAGACACAACACTGTACGACTCCTCACCCGCCGGCTTCCTCTTTTCGTATACCGAAATCAACTCTCCCTCCTTGCCACTTTTGTAGAACAGGGGGCTGGCAGCAGCGTCCTCCTCCGCGACGGTTACGCCAGGGCCACGCGTTGCCTGTCCGTCAACCAAAGATGCATTCGACCCTTACCTTATTGGTTTTCTTTGCCCTCAGAATACACCGGCATCGTGAGGAGCATCAGTTTTTTTTCCCCCAAATGGTGGCAATGGCGAACCCGCTTCGCATGCCATTCCCTGTTCGGGCGCGTGAGGTGCCCCACACGCGGGAAAGCAAAGACAAAAACTGGGCCACGCCGCCAGTAAGAGCAAACGACGGGCTCCACATAAAGCGTGCCATGGCGGCAAGGAGAGGGCAAACGGAAAGGCACATCCTCCTCGCAGGGCACTGCAAGCGCGCACTCGCACACATAGACAGAAACATATATATATATATATATATATATATCTCAATTTCCCTCCTTCCATGGCTTTCCTGCAAGTGGCTAGCCTGCGCCGCGCCTTACCGCAGACTGCCAAGCTCTTGTACAAACACTTCAGGACGCAGCATAGAGGTGCCACCAAGGATCACTTCACGGCCGTACTTTTTAGATATCTCGTAGGCCGCGCGCCTCTCGCTGCAGGTCACACCACCCAAAACAAACAGCACTATGCGTTGAGGGTTTCTGAGGGCAATCATTCCTCCACTACCGCCCAAATCGAGAAGGTTCTCTCCTTTGCCCCTTCCCTTTTGAAACGGCTCCGCATTGGCCCCTGCCGCTCCGTTGTATTTGCCGCCGCCGCCGCCTGTGCCATTCTGCCCCACCGCATGGTCCTGCCGCATGGCTGCCAGGGACAACCCAACCCGCAACGTTTTCTTCCTAACTGTTGTGTCCGTCGCCGCCTCCCCGCCCGCCGCGGACGTCCTCGCCTCGTACGGGGAGCTCATCGCGGGGTAGTCCGCCGAGTTCAGCGTGTTCCTTGCCACGGATTCCATGATCGCATAGGCCTGGTTGAGAAAAGGGTCGCCGTCCGTCGCCGCGTTGGGGAGGGAAAGACTACTGGCTCGCTCGCCGCGCTCCGGCGCCGGGCCGCCGCAGCGAGTCCTCCCAACCCGCCTCGTCAGCTGCTCCAGGTTCGCAAACAGATGGGCCTTCGAGGCTAGCCCGCAGCCCTGAAGCAACTGCTGCTTTTTGGCCTCCGTGAACTCCTCCGTGTTGCTCGCAGCCGCAAACAGCAAGAGAAGGCGCAGACGCACCGGTTCGGGTATCGCGGCGTCCTTCGTCAGGCGCCGCACGCTCTCCAGGTTTTCCTTGAAGGGCCTGCGCTCAGCGGCGATGTCCTGCTCCACCTCACACACCTCCGCGAGCCGCTGCTCCCGGTAAAGGCCCATAAGTCTGCTGCAGATGTCGATGTGCAGCGACAGCTTTGCCTGCTTCTCCTGAAACTCCAGCAGGCCCCGCACCGCCCCGCCCAACTCCGCCAGATCGGTCCTCTTCTCCAGGCCCTGCGCCAACGCCGGGTGCTCCGCGTGAAGCTCGTTCAGCGCCGCCGGGAGCTCCTCCAGGCACTGCGCAAAGAAGCGATGACGGTAGGAGCACCAGTACACGTCGTCCTCGTCAATCGCATACTCCCGCTTTGCGTCCTCCCCCGCGCGATTCTTGAACGTCTGCTCGTACACGCCATTCTCCAGCGGCATGAGGTCGTCGAGTAGGCACTGGTAGGTGCGCTGGTGCACCAGCGGCGCCACCGTGTCGAAGCCCCGATCAAGGATTACCAGGACCGGCTTGCCGCGGACGTTTTCCCCCTTCTTGAAGTCGGGTTCGTCGTAGCAGAGCTTGGCGAGCTTCTCAAAGAAGGTCTTGGCAAAAGCGTGGCAGATGTTGCTTCGGTTTTGGTAGTGGATGAAGGGCACTCCGCTGTTCAGGACGTGAAACACCGACACCAGCCGCGACGCCGCGACGTCCAAAACGAACTCGCGGGTTGGCTGCGGCAGCGGCGACAAGAGAGGCGCAAACGCGTCCTCCATGCCCAGGTGAAACACCAGCGACTCGGGGGCGCTGAACTCCAGCAGCATGTCCTTGAAACTCACCACCCGCGGCGCCACCCGGGCCTGCGCGAGCTGCTGCAGGTGGCGCTCCGGCGTGCAGCCCAGCGCGAAGAGGTGGGCCTCCGCGTAGGGGTCCTTCGCCGCCCAGTCCTCAATCACGCGCCTCACAGCCGCCTCCTCGGGGGCAAAGAAGTAGAGCGCAGGGCTACTAATAATGGGCTGCCGCGGCGCCGCGAGGTCCTCCAGCAGAGTCACGCCATGCTCCATGAGGTCATGCACACGCAGCGAGCAGTTCAGCACAGCCGCCGCGTGCGAGTCGCAGATGACAACCTTGAACGACCCAGGAACGGCATCAAGCATGTGGTGGAAAATATATCTTCGCACGCAGCCCCGGATGCCATTGCTGGGCTCGTGCTGCGGCCCCTCCTCTGCCGGCGTTGACCGCACAAGCCCTCCCTGCATACTTACACCACGCACGTCTCCCACCGACGACGTCGTTGGATGCGCGTGTTTGTCTGTGTCCTAGCGCGCCACTCGCCTCACTCTGTGTGTATGTTTCAGAAAGGCAATCAAGCACACAAAGTACGAAGCACAGAGTTGTACATCCGCCCCCACTTTATCAAGCAGAACAAGAGCGGTGAAGTGACTTAAATACCCGCTCCACACCAATGCGCCGACAGTAACAGCGGGCACGAAAAGCCAGTTATTGTTATTTTTTTTTTTTTTCAAGCTTAGAGTTACCGCACGTGATTCCTGGTGCCCCACCCGCACCCGCTTTTCCGCCATCCCCTACAGATTAACAGGTTTCCATTTCCGTGACTTATCGCTTACTTATTTGGCAGGTTTACTGTTCCATTGGCACATTGTTTTTTTGCCGCGTCCTCTTCACGGCCCCCGGCGACGAACAAATTAACAGGAGGCCCTACAGCGTCCGTCGCAAGTGGCTGGAGGACGAGAGGGGACATGTTTTTTACGCGTTGCTGCCGCAGTTATGCCTCCTCAACGTTCTTTTTTCCCGTTTTATTCTTCCTTCGCACCTCTACCTGCTGAGGACGGCCGCGGCCCACGAGAAGGGCGACGTTCAGTCCATCCAAATAACCCAAGGGGGGTTGAACAAAACAAGAAATGAGTATAAATTTACGTTTAAGAAAAAAAAAACAAGGTAAAAGAAACACTTATGCGCTGTTGCCTGCGGACCACGCAGAAGACAAACCGCGTCCGCCTTGAAGTGCAACGTCACCCACGCTGCGGCTCAACAAAGTGCTGCGACGGCGGTGGCGGCGAGGAGCAGCAGCGGAGAGAAGCCGGCAGCTGCCAGAGCACCATCGCCGTTGGACTGCGGGGCAGCCGGGGGGTGCACCCTCTCGCGGGATGCACCGTCTTCGGTGTCGCGGCTCTCCGGAAGCCCAGGCGAGGGCGGCGGCAAGGGCACTTCCGCCGGAGGCACAGGGGCCGACGGGGGGGGATGCAGGCGATTTGTGCGGATCAGGCGATTTGTGCGGTTCAGGCAACTCAGGCTTCGGAGGCGGTGCAGACGGTGCGGGGGGCTGGGAGGGACCTTTCTCTTCCACTCCTTGTCGTTTGCCGTCCCATTGAACCCCTGGGGTCACGCCGCTGCCGGTGG
>NW_021705202.1:1441-3855 GCF_003719485.1 Trypanosoma conorhini | reverse complement strand
GGGGGGCACGATGCCGCAAAAGAGCCGCAGTTCCAGTCAGCGCTTCTTGCGCGATGAACATCCTCCACTCACTGCGTTTCCTGTTTTGGTTTGTTGAACTGTTTGTTTGCCTGCCTGCGTCTTGAGGGCGCCACCTGAGCAGCAGGGGCAACTTGGCTTCCGCCCCGTTGTATTCCGTTCTCTTCCCGATTGCTGTTTCGTGGCGCCTGCTGCCTCGGCATGGGGCCGCCTTCCTGCAGTTGCTCATCCTGCTCCGTTTCCCGCTTGCCTTCCTCTCCCTCCCTTTTCTCCTCTTGCGTTCGCTCCCGCAGACAGCCGTCTTTGCCGCCGCGACCGCTGCTGCTCAAACGCAATTCAGCCACAAGTAAACACACACACACACACACACACACACACACACACACACACACATTTTCTTAGAGACATGTGCCGGCCACGCCGCGGCGTGCCACTTCTCCCACTGGCGGCGCTTCTGCTGCTGCTGACGGTGCACTGCGCCGGCAGATGCCTCGCCGCCGCTCCCGCCCTGCGGCACCGCTGCGTGTCTGGGGAGGCGGCGTTGGGAGTCGCGCCGGCGACCGCGGTGGTGCGAGAGGTGCCGCGGAGGGGGCAGGGCGCGATGCAGGCGTACACCGTCGCCACGCAGACTGCAGATGGCGGCGACGGCTGGGCGCCCATCCGCATCAAGGTGTCCGCGAGGGACTTGGAGGACCCGCTGAAGCACTGCAGCGCAGAGGGGGAGACGCGCATGACCGGGGATGGCCGCCGGGTAACCTGCGAGGCGGAAGATGTGTTGGGGGAAAAC
Organism: Trypanosoma conorhini; assembly: GCF_003719485.1. Taxonomy (NCBI): domain Eukaryota; phylum Euglenozoa; class Kinetoplastea; order Trypanosomatida; family Trypanosomatidae; genus Trypanosoma; species Trypanosoma conorhini. The sequence continues at coordinate 3,050 of NW_021705202.1, read as the reverse complement.
AAGAAGGACATTCTTTTGCGGCAAATCCTCCCCGCGGCAATTAAGCTGCACGCCGAGCGTCTCTCCGTGAAGCCGGTGAGGGGTCTCATCCGTATGCCGGAGTTCGGTCTAGCGATTTGCGGAAGGTTTACTATTCCTGCCTGGCATCGCAGCACCGGCGTGAGCGACGCCGATCTGCTGCTCTACGTCAATGCCCTTCCGACTGTGGACGCTCTTGCGTGGGCGATGGTGTGCGCCAGGCTGGTGGATGGACGTCCGTATGCTGGCGCCTTGAACTTCAATCCCCGGTCCATAAAAGCCGATCAGGAATCTGTCCGTACTGCAGCCCACGAGATTGGGCACGTTCTTGGGTTTGCATTGGAAGAATTTGTGAGGTTTGGCATGGTGTCGCAGGTCCCCAGTGGGCCCGGGAAGGATATGGCGTGGGTGGTTACCTCGCCGACGGTGAAGGAGCTGGCGCGGAAGTACTACAACTGCCCCACACTTGAGAACATAAAGCTGGAGGACGCGGGGTGTGCGGGGTGTGCGGGGTCGCATTGGAAGCAACTCTACGCAAAGGAGGAACTGATGGCTACTGTGGGCCAGCCGGGGTATTACTCGGCACTGACGCTTGCGGCGTTTGCGGACATGGGCGTGTACAGGGCCAACTTCAGCATGGCGGAGCCGATGAGGTGGGGCAACAACTCTGGCTGCGGGCTGCTGGAAAAGAAGTGCCTGACCGGCGGCCACACCGACTACCCCGACATGTTCTGCAAACAGCTTTGGGATGAGAAGAAGCTGCTCTGTACGCATGACCGCCTGTCTCTGGGGAATTGCTATCTCGTGCGACACAATCAGCCCCTTCCGCCGCAGTATCAGTACTTCGAGGGCGCCAGGCTTGGCGGCAGGGCGGTGTTCATGGACTACTGCCCTTACGTTATTGGGCGTGCGGAGCAGGGGTGCACCAACGGCACGGCTCGTGCGATTGTCGGCAGCTTCATTGGCCCCAACTCCCGTTGCGTGAAAGGGAATGACCTTAAGTGAGTGGAAGCCCCATTGGCGATGTGTGCGTGAACACTCAGTGCGACGGCGGCAAGCTGAAGGTGCAGTTCCGTCGCGACACAACGTGGCACGAGTGCGAGGAGGGCAAAACCGTTAAGCCCGAAGGGGAGCACTGGAGCGGGAGTATTGTGTGCCCCAAGTACGCCGAGGTGTGCGACGTCCCCCCCAACATCAACGCCCACCCAATACCGGTGGTTGCGCCGCCGCTGACAGAAGATCCACCAGCCGCAGAGGGCATGAAACCGGCTGAAGGGGAGAATGGCGGCGCGGAGGTCAACCCTGCCGGACCCGGCGGCGAAGCGTTGACGCAGAACGCCGCCGTTGCACACGGTGCCGGCACGGATCGCGGCGGCAGCAGCAGCAAGGGTTCTGGAGCTGAGGGTCCGTCTGCAACGAGTTCGTCGGGCAAGGTGGAAGGCGGCGTTGACGTTGCCGCGGGACACACGAATGCGGCAAAAGACAGTGAACAAGAGGGAGACGGTGCGGAACGTCCAAGGACGGCTGAACACGGCGGTGCCACTCAGGAAGCCGTGACAAATTCTGCGGACAGCACTGCCACCAACGCCCT
>NW_021705202.1:0-1416 GCF_003719485.1 Trypanosoma conorhini | reverse complement strand
CCCCAACTCCCGCTGCGTGAAAGGGAATGACCTTAAGTGGAGTGGAACCCCCATTGGCGATGTGTGCGTGAACACTCAGTGCGACGGCGGCAAGCTGAAGGTGCAGTTCCATGGCGACGCAACGTGGCACGAGTGCGAGGAGGGCCAAACCGTTAAGCCCGAAGGGGAGCACTGGAGCGGGAGTATTGTGTGCCCCAAGTACGCCGAGGTGTGCGACGTCCCCCCCAACATCAACGCCCACCCAATACCGGTGGTTGCGCCGCCGCTGACAGAAGATCCACCAGCCGCAGAGGGCATGAAACCGGCTGAAGGGGAGAATGGCGGCGCGGAGGTCAACCCTGCCGGACCCGGCGGCGAAGCGTTGACGCAGAACGCCGCCGTTGCACACGGTGCCGGCACGGATCGCGGCGGCAGCAGCAGCAAGGGTTCTGGAGCTGAGGGTCCGTCTGCAACGAGTTCGTCGGGCAAGGTGGAAGGCGGCGTTGACGTTGCCGCGGGACACACGAATGCGGCAAAAGACAGTGAACAAGAGGGAGACGGTGCGGAACGTCCAAGGACGGCTGAACACGGCGGTGCCACTCAGGAAGCCGTGACAAATTCTGCGGACAGCACTGCCACCAACGCCCTGTTTGTGCGTGCGTCTCTGCTGCTGCTGCTGCTCACGGCTGCCCTTGCCTGCGCCGCTGCGTAGGTGGCGAGGGCAAATATACACACACACACTGACACCCTGGCGGGGAGGGCTCGTACGCCTTGTGCGCTCAGTTTGCTTGCCATCCCTGTGGGACAATCCTTCTCTCTTTTCTGTTTTTTTTTTGTTTCCCTTTTCTCCTTCCCCTCTGGCCGCATTCTGTACACGATTCCACGAGTGACGAGTTTCCCCTCCTGTTTGCTGCTGTCACCCACCGGCCTACACACGCGGTGGCGGCGGCCGCGTGCCTCGCTTGGCCAGTCCGTGCGGGGCGCACAGCCACGAGGCCGCCACCGCGTGTGTGTGTGGGTGGGTGCGTGTGCGAGCTTGAGCAGTTTTTTTTAATTTTCTTAGTGCGGGCGGTGCATATACACGCTCACTGTCCTCTTGTGCTTCTGGACACGCATAAAGGAACCCCTGCCGAAGTAACTTTGTTTTATCTTTTGTTTGTTTGTTTCCCTGAGTCCTTCTGGGCTTACACCTCTTTTTAAATGCTTTAATTTTGCTTCTTTTTGTTTTTCTTTGGGGCTAAACCACCGCGGCTCACGTTGAGTTCGTGCGCCGTGCCTGCCGCTGCCGCTGCGTGTCTCCGTGCCCTGTTTGCCCCCCACCGCCGCTGGCTGTGCCGCCGACACGCCTCCATCCCCCCTCCTTCTTCCTCCTTCCCGCTAGAGGCACCGGTAGTCGACGGCGACGAGGACTCTTTTTTACCTTCCCACCGCGGTGGC
>NW_021705172.1:1497-4025 GCF_003719485.1 Trypanosoma conorhini | reverse complement strand
ATGGTGACGCACCCACCACTTATTTTGTTTTCATTCATTTACTTTTATTTGCTGCACGCCAGAGGGGGAGGCACTGCGCCCCCCACGCACCGCGTCTTTTTTTTTGTGCGTGTGTGAGCCTTGCCTCTTGCGGCTCTTTTCTGTGTAGGCGTCCCTTTCCCTCACTGGATTGCATCCTCTTCTCCCTCGCCTCTTCCCTTTTTTTTTTTTTGGTTTTCTTCTGCTTGCGGCGTTCGTGCCAACAACGTCAGCATTGAAGAATAAAAAGTTGTATATAAATATAAAAGCTGTTAACTATGGCTAACGCTAAAAAGGACGAATTGGTGACCAACTGCATCCGGTGCCTCGCGGCGGATGTTGTGCAGAAGGCAAACAGCGGCCACCCCGGAGCCCCGTTGGGCATGGCGCCCATCGCCTACCTTCTCTGGTCGGAGGTGATGAAGTACGACAGCAAGGACCCGGCGTGGATGGATCGGGACCGTTTCGTGCTGTCCAACGGGCACGCGTGCGTGCTGCAGTACGCGATGCTGCACCTCTCTGGCTACGCCGTCTCGATGGACGACCTCAAGAAGTTCCGCCAGTTGGACTCCTGCACCCCCGGCCACCCGGAGCGCGGGGTGACACCCGGAATTGAGGTGACAACCGGCCCGCTCGGTCAAGGCGTCGCCCAGGGCGTCGGTCTCGCCGTCGCCGAGGCCCAGTTGGCCGCCACCTACAACCGCCCGGGGCACAACATCATCGACCACTGGACGTACGTCTTCTGCGGTGATGGCTGCCTCATGGAGGGCGTCGGTCAGGAGTCGCTCTCGCTTGCCGGTCATCTTGGGCTTGAGAAGTTTGTGCTGGTTTACGACTCAAACCACATCAGCATCGACGGAAGTACCGACCTCGCCTTTACGGAGCACCCGAAGCCGAAGTACGAGGCCATGGGCTTCCATGTCGTCATGGTGGACAATGGTGACACGGACTTTGGCGCCATTCGCGGCGCGCTGGAGGAGTGCAAGAAGGTGAAGGGAAAGCCAAAGATGATTGTGCTCAACACGACAATTGGCTTCGGCTCGCTAGTGGCGGGTACCGGGAAGGTTCATGGTGCCCCGCTCGGCGACAGTGACATTCAGCAGTTGAAGCAGCGCTTTGGCCGCGATTCTTCGAAGAAGTTTGAGGTGGAGCAGGAGGTGTACGATATCTTCAAGCAACACGTGGCCGCCTGTGCGAAGAAGCACGAGGAGTGGAAAGCGGCGATGAGGAGGTACGCCGCTGACTTTCCCAAGGAGGCCGAGGCTTTGGAGGCGCGGCTCAAGGGTGAGCTTCCCTCCGGCTGGAAGTCGAGGCTGCCACTGAACGCTAACGCCTCGATTGCCACGCGCAAGGCCAGCGAGAACACCTTGGCGGCGCTCTTTCCCCTCATCCCGGGGCTCATTGGCGGTTCCTCGGATCTCACGCCGAGCAATCTCACAAACCCGAGTTCGGCGGCCCTGACCGACTTTCAGAAGGCCACTCCACAGGGTCGCTATCTTCGCTTCGGCGTCCGCGAGCATGCCATGTGTGCCATCATGAACGGCCTCCATGCTCACGGTGGGTTTATTCCCTTCGGTGCGACATTCCTAAACTTTTTTGGTTACGCGCTTGGCGCCGTCCGCCTGTCTTCCCTGTGCCACCACCATGTCGTGTTCGTGGCGACGCACGACAGCATTGGCCTTGGCGAGGATGGTCCAACACACCAGCCGGTGGAACTCCTCGCCGCCCTGCGTGCGATGCCGAACCTGCTCGTGTTTCGTCCTGGCGATCAAACAGAGACGAGTGCGGCATGGGCAGTGGCGCTCGAGAACAAGAAGGGGCCGTCTATTCTGTGCCTGAGCCGGCAGAATACGGTGCCGCAGTCCGCCTCCTCGATGGAGGGTGTTGCAAAGGGGGCGTACGTGATTCACCCCGCAGAGAAGCCGCAACTCATCCTCGTCGCCAGTGGCTCGGAGGTCTCACTCGCCGTTGATGCCGCGAAGGCGCTTGCGGCGGAGCTGCGCGTGAGCGTTGTGTCCATGCCATGCCAGGAGCTTTTTGATCTCCAGCCAATTGACTACCAGAAGTCCGTGTTCCCCGACGGCGTCCCTGTGCTCTCCGTTGAACCGTACGTTAATTACGGCTGGGAGAAGTACTCTCATTACCATGTGGGCATGTCGGGCTTCGGCGCCTCCGCCCCGGCAGGTGAACTGTACAAGCGCTTCAACATTACCACCGAGCACGTCGTCGCGATGGGTCGCAAGTTAGCCGCCAAATACGCCAATGGCACTGCCCCGGAAAAGCGTGTGTGTCTGTGAAGCACAAATGCATAAAAAGTAAAAGCATACCTTAACGGCAAAGGAAAATAAAAACAAAAATGAACGGCATGAATTTTTATTGGGGAAAGTCTACAATGACAGTAACCAATGTAGTAATATTCTTTCTGGCGGACAGAAGCGGATATGCAAGCAAGGAAAGGAGGAAGTGGAGGGGGGGAAACAAGCAAAAGGATGGTGAGAAATAGGATAAAG
>NW_021705172.1:0-1307 GCF_003719485.1 Trypanosoma conorhini | reverse complement strand
GGGGTTTTCGTTTTTTTTTTTTCGTATTTTCCTTTTTTAATTTGTTTTCTGAAACCTGTGGTAGGGAGCGTACGTCCAGATGAGGCTAACGAAGAGAGCAGGGTAGTTGTCCCTTTGCCCTGGTTTTCGTATGTGCCACCTGATGGCTTTCCAATGCGGCCTCGCCGGAGGGCGGCGCGGGTGCAGTTGCGTGGGTGCTGCCACCGCATTGCGCCGCCCGCGTTCATTTGGGCTTATATGTGTGTAGGATGAAACTCTTCTTCCGTGGCCTGGCAGGTTGGGCGCGCATTGAGCCAAGCTGTGATCTATCATCGTTCGGACTTTCTCCTTGCATGAATAGGAGGGACAACGGCCTCGTCCAGGCGCACATTTGACGGCCTTGTTGCCAAATTTCCTCTTGCCGTCGTATTTCTATTTGGTTTCCTGCCTCACCCCGACGCACGTGCCTCCTGATGAGAAATTATTTGTCATTTCCCCCTTTAATGGGTGGGAGAAAGCGAGCATCCGGAGGTGGTGGTGTTTTTTTTTTTTCTTCTTTTCTTCTTGAGGGGGGCGAGGGAGGGGAGGAGGGGGCTCGTTGTCCGCTGAGCAGGTTTTTCTTCTTCTTCTTGGGTCACCCCCTTTGCGCACTTACGTGCGTATCAGCCCTCTGCTTCGTACACGCGCGTGTGGGTGAGGGAATTTTGTGGTGCGTTAACGTTAGTGAAGGAAGGAGCATGGAGCAGGTGCGGCGCCGTGTTGTCCCCCCGCACTTCTGCCTTTCTGCTGTTCACTTTGCGCGCCCCCGTCCGCGACGCCCTTCTCTTCCTTTCTCTCTCTCTCTATCGTTTTTTTTCTTTGTTTTTTTTTCTCCCTTTTCCTTTTTTCCTCTCCTGCGCCGCACGCAGTGTCAAGGACTTCCGCATGGCCAGCATCAAGTGTGGAAGCCGTCGCAAGGCCCGCCGCGCCCACTTTCAGGCGCCGAGCCATGTGCGCCGCATCCTCATGAGCGCCCCGCTCTCGAAGGAGCTCCGCGCCAAGTACAACGTGCGTGCCATGCCCGTCCACAAGGACGACGAGGTGCGTGTGAAGCGCGGCGCGTACAAGGGCCGCGAGGGCAAGATCACGGCGTGCTACCGCCTCCGTTGGGTAATTCACATCGACAAGGTCAACCGGGAGAAGGCGAACGGGACCACCGTTCCCGTCGGCGTGCACCCCTCCAACGTGGAGATCACGAAGCTGAAGCTGAACCACAACCGCAAGGCCATCCTTGAGCGCAAGGACCGCAGCACCAAGAGCGACAAGGGCAAGGGCAAGGTGACCGCCGC
>NW_021705194.1:2265-3927 GCF_003719485.1 Trypanosoma conorhini | reverse complement strand
GCTGCAGCGGGTCAATGAAGGCCACACCCTCCACGTCCAGCATCGCCTCCGTCGCAACGCCGCCCACAAAATGGACCCGACGCTCATTGTGCTCTGCCACTAGAGCGTCATGTGCCCCAGCTATGGATGTATTTAGCACACGGAACGTCACCATACCCGGCGCATCATGCTTCTGCGAAACAATAACGGCTTCCGCACCACACAACATACTGCTAACAGCCAATTGGACACATTCATTATCCTGCATGACGGCAAGCACTCCATCCAAAGTTGCATACAACAGTGTACCGTTGGCACCGCAGCGGCGCTGCCCAGCTGTGAATGTGTCATCGGTCTGCAGCTCTGCACGGTAGCCCTCCACGAACCGCTTCATGTACACCGTGTGGCCGCCCTGGTTGCAGCGGCAGGTGGCGCCCTGTGAAACCGCAACTGCACTGCAATCCCCACCGTAGTCGCCAATCACAAGGTCGTCGATTAAATACCGGCGTTGGTTGAAGATGGACGCCTTGAACGAGTTACGGTCCTTCACCCATTCGCGATTACCCAGCGCCTGTGCGAGCACCTCGCCGGCAATCCACGCAGCAACCATCAATTCCCCTGCATTGTCGTCGTTGGGAAATCCCTGGCCTGCACCAGACTTTATGTCCGTCCTGTTCGCCAGGTATTTCTTCATCACCTCCTGGAAGCGCCGGATGGCGTTGTACCTTGTGTCCTTCGCCAGCGGGTTCGTCGCCGTCGCGACCACCTGCCCGGGCACAAACTTGACACCGCCAGCCACGACAGCACGCCACACCCCCAAAACGGCGTCCTGCACCGCAGAAGGAGCCAGCAAGTACGCGCCAGCGGTGCTCCTGTCCGTCAGCATCTTCTCAATGAATTTCCTGGTTTCCGGATAAGGCGAGCCAAACACAATCACAGCCTGCGGCCGAGTCGCGGCAAACTGATCCCACGCCTCGTCAAACTCCCTGTTGTCGGCGCCACCTTGCGCAGCTCTCTTCACGGTGAAGACGCCGCTCAGCGCGTAGCCCATCGCCGACATCACACTTTGTGCCTGCTCGTACTCGCGATCGCCAAAGGAGACACCCTGCAGGTACATGAAGCCCAGCCGAAGCACCCGCAGCTCAGCCACGGCGTAGCGGAGAAGTGCCAGCAGCTCTGTCGCAGGATCAGCGCGCACAAAGTACACGTTGGGGTTCCACCCACGCACCAAAGTGGACCCAGTAAACGGAGCAAAAGAGACGAGGCTGTTTTGCTTAGCTGCGGGCAGAGAGTGCAGGAAGGCTGTATCGCCGATGACACCGGCAAGAAGAAGGATGTCTTTGTCTGCTTTCACCGCTTTGTCGACGGCTGCCCCACTCGTTTCCATTGTGGCGACTTTACTGATGACCTCTATATGAACGTCATCTGCAGCAGTGAAGTTGCGCGACCAGAGCGCCCCCATCAGCCCAAGTTCAATTGCATCCAGAAACTTCTGAGGCAATTGGGAGGTTGGTTAGTTTCAACACCAATACCTTCGCGTTGACCTGCCGCGGTGCTGCTTGGCTGACGGCGCTTTGCGGCGTGAGCAGGAGCAGGAGCAACAGAACAACAACGAAGTATAGCGCCGCCGCGCAGAACCGCGAGCCCCAACGCGCACTGCGGCCCCGCCGCCCCCAACGCGCC
>NW_021705194.1:0-2185 GCF_003719485.1 Trypanosoma conorhini | reverse complement strand
AGCGGTGCTCCTGTCCGTCAGCATCTTCTCAATGAATTTCCTGGTTTCCGGATAAGGCGAGCCAAACACAATCACAGCCTGCGGCCGAGTCGCGGCAAACTGATCCCACGCCTCGTCAAACTCCCTGTTGTCGGCGCCACCTTGCGCAGCTCTCTTCACGGTGAAGACGCCGCTCAGCGCGTAGCCCATCGCCGACATCACACTTTGTGCCTGCTCGTACTCGCGATCGCCAAAGGAGACACCCTGCAGGTACATGAAGCCCAGCCGAAGCACCCGCAGCTCAGCCACGGCGTAGCGGAGAAGTGCCAGCAGCTCTGTCGCAGGATCAGCGCGCACAAAGTACACGTTGGGGTTCCACCCACGCACCAAAGTGGACCCAGTAAACGGGGCAAAAGAGACGAGGCCATAGCGAGGCAAGACCGGAAGCACCTTCTTCACGGGAGCATCACCGAACTGGGCCAGAAGAGTGAGGATGTCCTTTTCTTTCTGCATCACTTTCTCCAGGACGGTGAGGTATTTCGTGCAATTTCGTCTCGCTTTCGACAATCTCAACCCGAAGGTCGCCCGCGGCCGTGGAGTTGTGCGCCCTCAGCGAGGCATACACGCCGGCGCAAAAAGCAGTGGACATAGAAGTGAATGCGCCAAAATCATTTCGCTTCAGCAGCAGCACCCTCACGGGGGCGGCAGGAGCTACTGCTTCGGCGGCTGCGCTGTGCGGGGGCAACGGAAGCAGCAGCAGCAGAAGGACGAGGAGGAGGAGGCACGGCGACGCCGCAGAGGGCCGCGAGCCAAAGTGCCCACTGCAGCCACGCCGCCTCCAACACACCGCCATAGCCACTGCCTTGCGACTGTCTTGCTGTCTATCCTGTAGCTTCCTACGGCAGTGAGGAAGAGAGAAGAGGAGGGCACGGTGCACAGGAAGCAGAGGAGGAGAGGATAAAGCGCCAGTGGGGGCGCGCACGGCATCACGGCAGCGCAATACAAACAAGGCTTCCCGCAGGCCACGGCGGGGACCACGCATGCATGGCACCAGGGCCGCGGATGCAGCCGGCAGCCGCGCGTGGTTGGCGCGGAGTGGGGCGCAAAGGAAAGGAACCAAAGAAAGCATGCAGATCAACAAAAAGGAGAAGAGGCAGGGCTGAACGCAGCGGGCCGCTCTCACACCCACCCGGCATCCCGTGCGTCAGTCACCAGCGCCGCACGAGGCACGCGCAAGGCCAGTGGACCACACATGCTACATTGCGAAAACCGTCACGGGGGCACGGAGCACAACTGCCGTGCCGTCGCGCGTGGACGCCCATTGTGTCGTTTTTGTTGCTCAGTGTGTGTCTGCCGCGCGACGTCCTCCCACATCAACTTACACCGGCGCCATTTGTTCTTTTCCCCCACCGTAACTATTCTGCCCCTGCACACGGAGCCCCATCACCCTTCTGCGAGGATTGCAACAGTGGCACCTTCGCCGTCGCGCAACGGATGCAGAGGTTGAATTCGGGCTCGCTTGCCGCATCCCTTGCCTCCGCAGGGATGTTGCCGAAGAGAACCAGCTTACGACCGGCGTTCTTTAACACACACCCCTCCACCGTCTCCGAATGGGAGTGCGAAGCCGAATAAAAACGAAGTAAACTATAAAAATAATGCCGCCCCCTCCTCCGGCAAACCGGCGGCGACATCCGCACCGTTGCTGGTCAAGGGCAGCTCAGGGCCTGCCAGAACGAAGAGGTCGCCAAGGAACCGGGCGAGTGGCTGGCCAAAGTAGGGCCCGGGTGCCTCCAACCCCTCCAGGCCGAAGCTGGCCCGTCAGGCCGCAAGGACCGGGCGGGAGAGGGCGTGCCCCGACGTCCCCTCGCACAGGCCGTTGCGAAGCCACGGCGCGCTTTTGTGCTTTGGTCCGCCCCTGTCTTGGAATCTGCCGGCAAGGGCGCCCTCTGTGTGCGCAAGCCGCGACAAAGGGTTGGGGGGCGGTGCAGACACTGCGCATTTCACGCCGAGGAAGTCTCGGCATGGACTCCTCCGTATCCTCTTCACGGCCATCGCAACTCCTCCTATTGGGGCGCTGCCGTTGCACACGCATGAGCAACCTCGGGCGCGCGTTGTGCCGTGAAAAGGGTGGGCGCCTTCGGCGGAGATGGGTGCTTGCGGGTGGCGTCGGGTCGCGTGCCGCTGGCAATGCGCGCCGGTAGTGCGT
>NW_021705111.1:2959-4505 GCF_003719485.1 Trypanosoma conorhini | reverse complement strand
ACTCGCGGCTGCCGGCTGCTCCCGCCCAGAGACGCGCAGTGCGGACGGTTCTTCGTGCGCCGCGCAGAGGGGGCGGTGGGTGGGCGGGGCGACGGCACGCTGCGGTGCCCCCAATGAAAAAGTGAGCGCTGCGTGGGCATTGAGGGGGTCGTATTGGGGTGGAGCGAACATATATCTTTTGGGTTTACCTTTTGTTTTGTTTTTGTTTAATGGGGGCGGAAATGCACGCGGCGCGGTGTTGGCGTGCGTGGCCAGCCGTATTTGTCTGCCCGCATCGTTTTCCGTTTTAATTGGTTTTGCTCTTCCGTAAGTATTCTTTTTTTGCTCACTTTGTTTCTGCACGGCGATCGTGCGACTCACCGCGGGCAGGACCGCGGCGCCGTGCCCGGTGTGGCCGCCGTGCTGCTTCCCTCCTGCCTCCTTCGCTGCGTGCGGGCGTGGCTGGTGATGTGCCTCTCTCTCTTTCCTTTCCCTTTCCTTTTCTCTGTGCGTGTGCCTTTGGGTGCCGTCTGCCGCGGGCATGCCGTGCGCCCCGGCGTGCTCGCCTTCTTTTTTGGCGACCGCAGCGGCGTGGTGTTGGGGGCGGGCGGGGGCCTCTTTTTTCTGCGGCTGCGCACGCCGTGGGGATGTTTTGCGTTGCCCCAGCCGCGCGGGGAGGGGCTTGCCGATTTCCCCCGCGTGTTTGTTTGGGTGTCTGCAGCGGCACCGGGGGGTAAAATGCGGAGCCCCAATCGCTGCTGCCCTGCCGCGCGTTGCTGCGGAGCGAACTCGTGCGGCGCGGCGCACTGGCGGTTTGACGGTTGGGCCGACTGCGGGGACTGTGGCGGCTGCGGCAGCCCGTGCCCGGGCTCTGCTGATTTGTTTTTGTGGTGCTCGGCGGCGGATGCATGCGGGCCGCTCGGGGCACGTGTTTGTTTTGTTTGCCCTGCACATTTGTTTGTTGCGTTGCCCGCCACGCGGCGGCGATGCTGGCGCCCCGCACGAGGAGGAGCTCGCAGCTGCCGCCCCGCAGGAAAAGGCGCGGGCCGCGGCAGGCCCCGCCGGTCAGACGCGCGGCTTCCCCGCGGACACCGTCACCCGCACCTTCGCGTGGCTGACCGCACCCTCACGGCGCTGCTCAGCCGTCGCTGTGGGCTTCTCGTGCGGGTGCCGGACTGTCGCCTCCACCGTCCCCCGCATGCGTGTCATGCGCTGCCCCCACTGCCGGGCCCGAACCCATCGCCGCCGTCGTTGCTTTGCTTCTCTCCACACTTATCTTCGCACACACGCACGCAACCGACGCGCACGCGATGCGCCTGTAGTGCCGTGCAGGTGGATGGCCTTTTCGCAGCCTGCGCTGGCAGTGCCGTGTGCGGCTGCTGCTGCGGTTTCCTCGCGGGACGTGGAGAGAAGGGAAGGGAAGGAAAACCGCACAGCACGAGGGGGAGTGCGCTGTGACTAACTCGTTTTCCTCGCGGGAGCCGCCTCATTTGGGTGGTGGCTGCGGGCCCACTTCCCGTGTGCATGTGCGTGTGGGGGCGGCTGCTCTTCGCTGCTCCGTCGTGGA
>NW_021705111.1:0-2306 GCF_003719485.1 Trypanosoma conorhini | reverse complement strand
CTCATTTGGGTGGTGGCTGCGGGCCCACTTCCCGTGTGCGTGTGCGTGTGGGGGGCGGCTGCTCTTCGCTGCTCCGTCGTGGGTGTCTGCCGGCGCTGCTGTGAGTCTTTCTTGCGTGGCTGCGTGGAGTTGCTCGGCTCCCGTTTTTTTTCTTTTTTGCGACCTGCTCTCTTCACGGTCCCCGCTGCACTCCCTCTCCTTTTCCCTCTACTTCTCTTGTTTTCTGCGTCCTTTTCTCCGCTGACTTCAGCGACTCTGTCACTCTACGGCCACCACTACTACTTTTGCCGATGGTGACGACGCTGGCGGTGCGGCGCCGTGCGGTGTGCGGCCTGGCGCTCCTCGCGCTGCTCTGCGGCTGCTGCGCCCCCTCGTTTGTGTGCGCAGCGGCGGCGGCGGCTGGAGCTGCTGAAGCGCCTGGGAACCCTCCTCCTGATGTTGGGGGAAAAATATTTTTGCCGGTGGACGTGGCGTGTGAGTTGTCCGAGGGGAGGTTGCGTTGGCGGCTCGCTGGAGAAGAGGACTGGGAAAACTGCACGATCGATGCAAGCGAACCGAAAGATGAAGTTGCACGGCTGTGCGACAGCGCTGCATGGCTGTACGGTTGTTGGAACTGCACCGAGGCGTGTGCCGCTGCCGGCAGTGACGCTGTCGCGTTCACGATGAAAGTTGCGGCGTACGGGAAAAGCCAACTTTACAATAAGTCGCTGGCGGCAATTAGTGCCGCTGACTTCTCCTTTTCCGACGCGACAGGCGTTTGCGCGTTGGCGGGTGTGAATAAAACGGGCGATGGATGCAACGATGAAAAACTCGTTGCGGCCAAACCACCGGCACCTGCGGCGGCCAGACTAACGGGAGGAACGGAGGCACAGCAGCAAGGAGCGGCAGTTGAAGCCAAAAGTGAGCCGCAGCTGCAGGAGGAAGGCCGACGCGACACAGAAAACATTGCAGCAGGTGCTGAGCGCGGCAACGCCGCAGTCACCACAGCGCAGGAGCCTGCAGGCCCTGCGCCTCCGTCCACGGCCAAGCCGTCTGCCGAGTCTGCGTCCCCGCTGGGTGGTGCCGGTGGGCAGCCAGCGCACACCGTTAAGGGCGCAAAGCAGGTGGATGAAAGTGTGCGCGCCACCGAAGTGCCGCCCAAGCCGAATGCACAGCCACAGGCGGGAGGTGGCTTGGCTCAAGGCGGCGTTGACGGTGCCACGGGGCAACCGAATGCGGAAAAAAGCAGTGAAGAAGCGGGAGGCGTTGCAGAACGTCAAGCGACGACCGAGCACGGCAGCGAGTCGACAGCCCTCTTGCAGCCCTCTGCCGGCGCCGAGACCATCGCCGGGCCCCAGCCGCCCGAGAGCACAGGGCAAACGCAAGGGGCAGCGGCGGCGCAGAGCAGTGGCCACCCCGACATCGGCTCTGCGGTCACCAGCGGTCCTGCCGCTTCCGCTGGAAGTCGGGCGGGGGCAACTCCACATGTTCCCTACGCAGGTGGTGTTGGGGTAGCCGGCGATCAGACCGGAGAGCCGAATGAGGCGAATGCCGAAGTCACCGCAGAGCCCGATGCCGCTCGAGCAGCTGCAAAGAGCGAGGCTAAAACACCAGCAGCTAGGCCCCCCGCCACCAGCACAGATGACACCGCGACGACGACTGGCGGTGACAGCGGCAGCCCAGCGGCGCAGCCACAGCCGGCGAGTTCCGTGGCGGCAACCGTGGATGGTGATGCGCAACAAAAGGAGAAACTCGCAGTGCCCACCCCCAAACAGGAAACGGAAACGAGTGGTGAGAGAGGAGAAGCCGCTCAGCCGGCAGCTGGGGCGGCTGCTCAAGCGGCAGCCACCACCAATTCGACGAGTGCAGCGAAGGCGGCGCCCGGCGACAGCGACGACAGCAGCACCGCGACCTCGCACTCCGCTTCCCTCTTTGCGGTGCTTCTTCTGCTTGCGTATGCGGCTGCCGCTGCGGTGGTGGCCGCGTGAGTGGCAGTGTGAGATGTCTGTACACACATCTCTTCCTTCTTCCTCTATTTGCGTGTCCCCCTGCACGGACTCTCTCGCCCTCGCATCACCTCACGAGGCACACACACACACACAGTGTGTGCTCGTATATATACACATCTCCACTCATGCAGCTCCGTCGGTTTTCTTTTGTCACCCGACGAGCCGCTGCCGTCCTGCTTGGCTGCATGGGTACAGCACCGTAACTGTTTTTATCCCTTTTTATTTGTTTGTTTTGTTTTTTTCGTTGCTTTCAGTGGGCGGACTCTCTCTCTCTCTCTCTTCCTGGATTGGGCTGTGCGGGAACAGAGAGAGAGATGG
>NW_021705204.1:0-3849 GCF_003719485.1 Trypanosoma conorhini | reverse complement strand
ATGAAGAAATTAGCAGCGCAAAGAAGGAATAAACGAGGGGGTGACAAGGTTATCAGAGGTAGATGCAATGTACTTCACGCAGGAAAATCAGGCGTTTTGTTAGGATAAAGACGATCAGCACTCATCACGCCCACAGCAGCCACCACTGAGGGACGCAGGGAACAACAAACATCCCGGAGGGGCGCCACGACGCCGCAAACAACGGCACACAGCCCGGGGACACACCGGCCCCCAGCAAGAAGTGAGGTGGAAAGGGAGGGGGAGGGCGGTGCGAAGGGCAGACGTCAGTCCCGTGCCTGTGGTAGGTAGCTTGGTGCACGGAGGTGTAAGTCATCGGCACATTCATACAAATGCCTCGATTGGCTGCATCAGGATGGCTTCAGTGGCTCGCGCTGCCGCCGTCGGCTACCAAACGCACCTCCACGAATTTATCGGAGTCGCGTAAGTGACCGTCGAACACGCCGCCAAATGGGCACAGGCACGTTTGTGTCTACACCAAAAGAGTGACTACGTCGCATGGGCAGAAAGAAGGCAGACTGAAAAAAAAAAAAACATCGCGGCGCCCATTCAACAAGCCCCGCAGTCGGGCCAAGAGGGAGGATAAGCTAAGCAGAGCAGCAACCAGAGGAGAAAAAAACAGTAGGTGGAATGAGAGGGGAACTAACACAAAAGGTAGATGAAGAATTCCCGCCAGGCCCCCTCTTCCCCCCCGCCCGCAGATGTACAGAGTTCTTTTATTTTTAGGTCACACCGCGATCAGGATATGATCTGGATGGGCCGTGGGACAAGTACGCCGCTCGAGGATTTCTCTAATTCCTGAGTCTGCTGCCGTGCCTGTCGCTGCTGCCCCTCCGTCGCCGAAGCTGTCTCGGGTTCCTTGCCCATGTGCAACAACTCGTCCGCCTGGTGTCGGGAGAAGGAAAGCGGTGACTCCGCCGTTTGATCCCGCCGCAACCCAAAAGAGCGGATACTGCTGGAATGTGGATCCAACGCGTCATCCATTTCCCGCTGCTGCTGCTGCTGCTGTGGCGGCCACGGTGGTTGCTGAGGCCCCTGCGAGCGCGAGGCAGCTGCTGGATCCGCCACCTTCCCCTCCAATCCAAGGCGTCGCAGGACGCGTTGGATGCGCAGAAGCTCCTTGCGATGTCCGCAGAGAACCTGCACATCTGCGGTGCGCTGCTCCAGTCGCTGGCGCAGCAGCGCGTTTTCCTCGGACAAGGACACTGTCTTGTCGTGGAGTTCCTCGTTTTCCCGCGTGAGCCGCTCCACGGTGCGCTCCACCATGGCAAAGGGGCTGTTGGAGTTGTTCAACGCCTCTCGGGCCATGTCTAGCGAGGCCTGCAACCGCGCAATCTGCTTGTCCTTGAATTCCACATCGTGCTGTAGGACAGAGAGGCGATTCTCGAGCTGCAGGCAGCGCTTCGTCACAGTGAGAGCGTGGGCCAACTTGCGTGACCGCGGCAGGGCGAGCCAGCTCTCATAGTTGCTTAATGAGGGGGCGGCAGACGCGGCCGCGGGGGCCCCGTCGTCTCCCGCCGCCGATGCGAACGTCGGAGCGGCAGTGAGCGCCATTTGCCCCCCCGACTGCATCGCCAAGTTCGACACAAACAACTCCGACTCCAGCTCGAGGTCTGAGAGCGTCTTCAGCTTCTCCTCCGCCCCCTTTAGACACGCCTCGAGCTCCAGCACCCGCTGGCTGTTCTTCAGCTTCAGCTCATAATACTCGGATTTGAGGATGTCAAGCTTCTGCTCTGAGCACTCGGCGACCGTCTTGTACCGCTCCGCCTCCATCTCCGCCTCGCGCAGCCGCACGCCCAGCCGCGTGGCCTCCTCCGTCTTGACAGACGCATTCAGCTTTGCCGTCAGGAACTGCTCCTGGTCCACGTACGCGTTCTTCAGTCGCGACTCCAAGTCCCGGACTTTTCCTTCGAGCTCCACCACGCCACTGCCGCGCTGCTCCACTTCCTGCAGCTGGCGTCGGAAGGACTGTCGCTCAGCCTCCACAACGGCCTCCAGCTCCTTTAGCCGCTGCTGAAGCTCCCTGTTCTCACGGGTGAGCCGCGTCGTCTCCGTCGCCATTTCCGTCGACCGACGCATCGCCGCATCCTTCGCCGCCCGCATGGACCCAAGCTGCTGGTAAATGCCAAGCTTCACTGTGTCCAGCAGATCCCGCTTTCCCTCCTCGAGGGACTCAATCGCCGTGTACTCCTCCTCCGTTATGGGGTTCATCAGCTCCATGCGCACCTGTGACTTGAGACGGTCCACCTGTGACTGCGTCGCCCCAAACTGCTGCTGCAGACGCAGCGTCAACGCGGAAACTTCGACCTCCCGCGCCCGCAGCCGCGTGTTCTCCTCCTGCAGAACTCGAATCTCGTCCTGCTGCCGCTCAATGCGCCGCAGGAGCTCCTTCGATGAACTGGGCAGCCCACCCAGCACAGCCGCCAGCTGCGGATCCTGGCGCAGCAGCGAACTGGCGCTCTCCTCCGTGCCGCTCGCCACGTCATCGGTGGTGGTGGTGGTGGCCGACATCACGCCGGGGGAGTGCGGCGGACGCGGACGCTGCCGCCGCGGCCGACTCCCCGCCTGCTCCACAGGCGACTCCATCCGCAGCGTGCCTGACACACAGACACACAAACTGTAAAAACAAAAACCGAAAAACAAGGAGCAAGAGCGCAGAGAACCCAAAGGACTGTCACGCACCTCGACTCTCTCCCCTCTATCAGCAGGCAGTTGTGTGGGGCGGGCGGGCGGTTCAACCACCACTCGCACTCTGTGTCGGCGCCCCCTTGCTTCCTGGCACCCGAAACGACAAGAAACGACAGACAACACAGACACTCAGAGAGGAAGCGCCCACGCTGGATGGGCTGTTCAAGCATAAAAAAGGAAGACGGGTCAACAGTCACTCATACACGCGGCCGTCGAGCACTGCGATCCGCAACAGCGACACGGAGAGAGGGGCCATACAAAAGCGGCGGTAGGAAATGAACACGATTCTCTCCACCACAACGGTGGGCTGAGAGCGTCAGCCGCCAAGAGCAAGAAACAACACGGAGGCTAAGCAGCAAGTGAGAGGGGAAGAGCAAACTAGAGAAGGAAAATGCAGGGAAAACACGCGCAGGTCAGTTACATGGGGACAGGAATGGTCGCCGAGGTACACAAAAGCCAACTCACCGCATGTACCTCCCTTTTGTTCAGCTACAGAGAGTTTCAAAGGATTCGTGAAGTACAAGAAGGGCAAAAGGCTGCCCAACGCCGCTCCTACATTTGCCAGGAAAAAGGCAGACAAGCACGGCAAGAACCACGATTAGGCACGCCAAATATATGATCCTGAGCCACGCATAAAGGCAAACGCACCACCGCCAATCATGAAGAAATTAGCAGCGCAAAGAAGGAATAAACGAGGGGGTGACAAGGTTATCAGAGGTAGATGCAATGTACTTCACGCAGGAAAATCAGGCGTTTTGTTAGGATAAAGACGATCAGCACTCATCACGCCCACAGCAGCCACCACTGAGGGACGCAGGGAACAACAAACATCCCGGAGGGGCGCCACGACGCCGCAAACAACGGCACACAGCCCGGGGACACACCGGCCCCCAGCAAAACGTGAGGTGGAAAGGGAGGGCGAGGGCGGTGGGAATGGCAGACGTCAGTCCCGTGCCTGTGGTAGGTAGCTTGGTGCACGGAGGTGTAAGTCATCGGCACATTCATACAAATGCCTCGATTGGCTGCATCAGGATGGCTTCAGTGGCTCGCGCTGCCGCCGTCGGCACTGCTCTCGCGGGTCCGATTGAGACTGTCACGGCACAGAGAAAGTGATATACAGCCGCCGCCTCACCCACGGAGCAC
>NW_021705203.1:0-3853 GCF_003719485.1 Trypanosoma conorhini | reverse complement strand
GAGGCAGGAGTAACGTACGCAGTGCATAACGGCAACATCAGTCAAACATTTGTGAATTAATTCTTTCAGTTATGCCCTTTCCTCTCTGTAACTGTTTTCTATGTGTCTTGTTGTAGTCCGCTTTTTTTTTCCCCCTCTTTCTCTCTCTTTTTCGTTTTGATGTGTATGTGCTTTTGGCGCTTGGCGAGACGGTTATCTTTTAAGCAGATATCATACATGCTTTTTTTTGTGGGGCTGGGTGGGTTATTGGCTCCTCAGATTCTGTAGGGCTGTTTTTTTTTCTGAGTGAGCCTCACCCACGAGCCCTCGCGACTTCTCCGTGTCTCTGCGTGTGTGCGGCGTGGTTGGAGGCGGAGCCGGGGGAGGGAAGGGGCGTCGCTGGCGTGCAGCGACGGGTCTTGTGCGTCACACGCCGACACCTCTACTCGTTGGTTCCCCCCGTGTCGTCCTCCTCGTCGCCGCCGTCGCCCACGACCGCCACTGCCGGAGCTGCCGCCACGCACCAGAGCAGCAGCAGCAGCAGTCTTGGTTGCTGCAATGACGCTGAGAGCCAAAGGCAACGCGTAGGAGGGGCATACTTCGAAATTTAAGCGGCGGGTCACCCCATGTTTTTTTTGGGCGTTTTTTTTATTGAGGCCCCTTTATGCACCGGTTGACTGCAAACGGGCCAACGAGAGGGAGGAAGTCGGCTGAGACAGAGCGAGCGCGGGCGAGAGAATGTGTGTGTCTCTGTGTGTGTGTGGGTGAGGGTGGAAAGGGGGAGGAGTACATGCCTGGGTGCATTTATCCTGATGCTTCTCTTGACGCGCTGTCGCCGCTCGCTTTGTGTTGTTGTCCTTACTGTTTGCCTTGTAGCCTCTCCCTGACTTTCCCCACCACCACCCGTCAGTGTTGTCTCTTTACTTCCCCTCCCCTCCCCTCCCTTCCCTGTTTTCTGTTTTATTTGCTTTGTTTTTTGTTTTCACTTTTGCTTTGCTTTGGCTTTGAGTGCAGGATACGCAGCGGCGCGAAGGGTTTGCCACGCGACTCCCCGCGCCGGAGATCCCCCTTCCCCAGAAACCAGCGGGGCGGCGATATACCATCGGGCGTGTGCGAGGCGGACAAGTTCACTTGTCGTGAAGCGGGACGCGAAACCAGGCGAGGCGAGGTGGAGCAGCCGCCAGAAACGGAAGGCACGCCATAACACAAACGGGGAAAGAAGGCAACACACACACACACGCACGCAAACAAAAAAAAGAAAAAGGATAACGTCGCGGAAATATCTAAAACAACCAAAAATTGACGGTGACGTCCACTGGGCCAGGAGTCGACGCTTACCTATCCGTGTACATATATATATATATATTTCTGGAGGTGGGAGCACTTGTAAATATTTACAGTTGGGCACCACTTCGGTTGTTGTTGTTATTTCTTTTATTGCGGAGTCATGCCGTCATTGAACAATTCGTTTGTGGGTGGGGCCGCACAACACGCGCGCGTCGATGAGTCTGTAAGCATATGGAAGATACTTAAGCGTATTATCCTGATAACCGTCCCGCTCAGTTTTGCGCAGCTTGCACAGTTCTCCATCAATGTTTCTATGATTGCCGTCGTTGGGAGGTTGGGTGTAAATGAGTTGGGTGGTGCCTCGATTGCGTACGGCCTTATTAATGCCACGGCATTTGCCTTTGCCGCCGGGTTTTGTGGGGCACTGGAGACGGTGCTTTCCCACACCTACGGCCGAGATCCCAAGAGTAAGTTGTACGGCGTGTACACGCAACGTATGTTTCTCTTGCTGATGATTGTTGGCCTTCTGCTCTCTCCAGTCATCTTGTTCAGTGACCGCATTCTGCTGTTCTTTGGTCAAAATCCTGACGTGATCGTCTTTATAGGGCAGTTCTGTCGCATTTGCGTGTGGGGGATTCTCCCAAGTATGATGCTGGAGTTGCTTCGACGCTACTTTGCTTGCCAGCACCTATCCACTCCCCTCTCTGTGAATCTGGTGCTGGGGGCCGTGCTCTTTCCGTTTCTACTCATAGGATGCGTCCATCTTTGGGGGTTTGTTGGCGCCCCGGTCGGTTGGTGCATTCTCATGGTGTTGATGTCGGGAGGTCTCCTGGTCTACCTCATGGTGACGAAAAAGTACAAGGATACCTGGGGCGGCTGGGACGACGCCGCCTACAGGAATTGGGGCCCACTTCTCAAGCTCGCTCTTCCTTCTATGGGAATGATGTTGAGTGAATGGGTCTCGCTGGAGATAAACAATATTTTTTCCGGCTTTGGCACACGGGAGGAACTCGCCGCATATGGCATTTCGTTTCAGTTGTCTAGTGTGTGTTGGGCCGCAACCTCTGGCGCCTTTATTGCGGGCTCGGTGCTGGTAGGAAATGCCATTGGCGAGGGGAAGCCCATGCTGGCGCGTCGTATGGCATTTTCTTGTGCAGGCGTGGGCGTTTGCATCGCGCTGCTGAACCTGTGTGTGGTGTTCCTCGTCCGGAATCTCTTTCCCTACTTGTTCACGGACGATGCCAAGGTGGTCAAAATATTTCACGTACTACTCCCCTATTTTGTTGTCTACCACGTCTTTGACGCCTTTCAGAGCTGCGTGATGGGCATCCTGCGGGGGTGCGGGATGCAGAAGCTGGGCGCAATTATGGTTCTCATGGTCTACTCCATCGTGGGCGTCCCCCTGGGCGTGGTCATCTTTCTTAAAACCAACTTCGGCGTCCAGGCACTCTGGCTTGGACCCGCCGTTGGCGTGGTGGGGGTGGGGTTCCCGGCGTACATGTACCTGCTGCTGCGCCACATCAAGTGGGCGTCGCTGAAGCCGCACACGGACAAACAGGAGTTGACCAACGTTATCCCAGAGGAGGACGTCGACAGTGTCGTTATCT
This sequence comes from Trypanosoma conorhini, assembly GCF_003719485.1. Lineage (NCBI taxonomy): Eukaryota > Euglenozoa > Kinetoplastea > Trypanosomatida > Trypanosomatidae > Trypanosoma > Trypanosoma conorhini. The sequence continues at coordinate 980 of NW_021705203.1, read as the reverse complement.
GCAACAGCAGCTCGAGCGTGAGCCTCGACGCCCTCGAGGCGGAGGAGGACGAGAAGCGGAAAAGGACGGACGACGCGGCGCAGGAGAATACAGTGGCGACGCCCGCAAAGTCGCAGGACCATAGCCAGCTCCCGACCGCAGACGCGAGTAACTTGTGCCAGCCGCCGCAAGGGAAAGACCGGGGCGACACGGAGTAGCAAAGGAACGACCGCCGCTGCTGGAACTCGTGGTGGTGGTAGCGGTGGTTGTGCGGGTCTGTGCGAAATGGATGTATAAATATAATATGTGCTACAAAGCAGGGAGGGCGCGGTGGTCGGAGGACAACGGAAACGAGGAACGAAAGACATAAGTTAGCTGACAGTGTAAAAATGACTGGAGAAGGCAAGGAAAGAGAAGTGCGTTGAACTAGACCTACTCTCCACACCTTGTGCGTGGCTGTGCGTGTGCCCCGTGTTTATTTGGTGTCGAATGAATGACGGGGTTATCGCATTTCCAGTCGAGAAGGCGGGGGAAAAAAGAGGCAGGAGTAACGTACGCAGTGCATAACGGCAACATCAGTCAAACATTTGTGAATTAATTCTTTCAGTTATGCCCTTTCCCTCTCTGTAACTGTTTTCTATGTGTCTTGTTGTAGCCGCTTTTTTTCCCCCCTCTTTCTCTCTCTTTTTCGTTTTGATGTGTATGTGCTTTTGGCGCTTGGCGAGACGGTTATCTTTTAAGCAGATATCATACATGCTTTTTTTGTGGGGCTGGGTGGGTTATTGGCTCCTCAGATTCTGTAGGGCTGTTTTTTTTTCTGAGTGAGCCTCACCCACGAGCCCTCGCGACTTCTCCGTGTCTCTGCGTGTGTGCGGCGTGGTTGGAGGCGGAGCCGGGGGAGGGAAGGGGCGTCGCTGGCGTGCAGCGACGGGTCTTGTGCGTCACACGCCGAAACTTGTACGGATGTTTCTTCCTCTGCACGCATAAAGTGTGTGAGTTGC
>NW_021705182.1:1199-3987 GCF_003719485.1 Trypanosoma conorhini | reverse complement strand
CCTTTACAAGTTCATGCGGCCGGTAGACATCCAGCCCGCGGTGAGTGAGTAGATCCATAGAACCCTCCTCTGCTCCTTCGGCAGGTGGTAGTCGTCGCACAAGTCCTTGATCCCGTCGTACCCCGCGGGGCCGTCAACATAGAGGATGATGTGGTCCTTCGACTCCTTGACCTCCTTAAAATCGCTCACCTTCGAGCCCAGGGTGATGCTCTTGAAGAAGCTGCTGAGGTGCTTGTTAAACATTTCCATGTAGTACTCGCCATTGGCTGAGGCAGTACACACGCAGAGCCTGAGGGACATCTTCGTGGCTTGGGTGCGATGGAGTATGTGTAGATGGATAGCTGTTTTTTCTTCCTTGTGTTGATGGCTGTGCATATGGTGAGAAGAGCATGGGGGAGAAAGACGTCTTACAATTTTTATTTTTGGGTCGCTCCCCAAGGCTGGAGCTGAAATTTCCAGGGGTATTACAAAAGCGTTGTACGCGCCTTCGCCCCAACATTGTCAAGGCGCGAGTTACGCGCTGGATGGAGAAGCGACCTATTTCACTGTTGCCGCGCCTTCGTGTACCCTTTCACTCCTTCTTGTCTGCGTCTTCCTCCTTCCGCGCCTTTGTTTTAGCGGCGACAAATTACATGGGAGGAATTGCACAGGCGTGAAAAAAAAGAAAAAAAACGCCGGTTGCGGTCACTCGTACGCCTCGCGAAGCTTTGTCCGCTGCATTGGGTCGTCCTTGTAGGCCATAAATTGCCCCCAACATTCGCTGCTTGTTGCGGGGTACTCATCAACGTTCTCGCTGAGGTATTCCCCTGTCGCATCCACAGTCACGTTTTTGGTGGTCAGAAGCCGCTCCTTCTCTAGGGCCCGCCCAATAGGTGGGAGCCTCGGTGGCTGATACTGTCCCCCACGCGTTGCCTGCATATATTCCTTATCCCTCTTTGCGGCACACTCTGCGCTGTACGCCAGCGGTACCGCCACTGTCTTTCCTCCGAGGCACGGCGGAGCCCCAACGGTGGCCGCACGCCCGCCGAATCCCATGGCACGGCGCAGCGCCTCTGTCTTGTCCCGCCGCTGAGATATGCCCTCGCTATCAAGGATCGTCTCCACTGGCTTCGCCCTGGCGTCCATCGTCGGATGGGTGTAACTGAGCTCGTGCACGGTGACTTGATGCCGCGGCGGGGCAACAATGTCGCCGTGGGAAAAGAGGAGCTGCACTGGCGCTTCAGCGCAAAAGCAGCCAGGGGGCCTCGCCGCGAAAAGTTCCTCATCGTCTTTAGTGCCCTTGTACGACGCCAACTATGTCGTCTGGGTTTCCAGCGGCTCCTTTGCCGCATCCTTGAACCCAAATGTCATCCGCTCCTCCCGCCAATTCCCAAGCAGCGTCGCACAGTGATAGTCGGACTTGTGCCCGCTGGGGCCAATGAGGCGAACGCGCATGCGGGGGTTAAGCGGCATCGTGCCCGTGTCTGTGTGCGTGCGTGCGCAGTCGCGCGGCGGACAAGGCGCTTCTCCTCCTGTTGAAACCCGCTGCTTCATTCCGGAGAGGCGGCAAAAGAGTAGACAAGTCGCACGCGCATCGGGCGGGGAAGAAGGTGACCAAAGGTTAATATAGGAATTACGAAGCGACAGCAACAGCAACTCAGGCCACGGGAAAGCAAAAAGGCACCTTCCGAAGCCTCTCGCTCCCTCCGCGGCGGTAAGTAAGGCAAAAAAGAAAAAGGGCTTCACGGTAAAGATGGTCATAGAAACCTCGAAGACGGGGAAACCTGAGGAAACATAACAACCAAAAATGGAAATAAAAAACCCCTTCAACCACATTAGAACCGGAAAAAAAAATCTTCCTCCTACAGCACGCGGAATGCACTACTGGCACAATTTCACCCAACACATCCTCCCCAATGGGGCAGGCGCCGGGGCCATAGAAAAGGAGAGGGACAAACGCAGTCCCCACACGACCGCCTCTCCTAGGAAGCCACCGCTCAGCCCCAAGTACAAAAAAAAATAATTATAATAAAAATCGCTTCACCTTGCGTCGTTTTCTTTTGATGCTCCACAACTTACAAAACAATTAATAAAATAAGCGCGGCCGAGGTAAATAAAATTAAGTCTTGCCCCCGTGCAAGGCGCCGCCCTTCGGGCGCTCCTTACCTCTGTCTCTCCTAGTACCCACGCACGGCGTCCACGAAGTAGGTATTGAGCTGCTTCGTCTTCATGTACTCCGTTACCAGGCCGATGAAACGGCGCACCGACGAGGGAACGAGGTCAACGCTCCTGTCCGCCGAGTGGGCAGTGAAAAGAAGCTTGTCATCGCTGATGTCCCACAGCGAGGAGGCGGAGGAGAGCGGCTCCTGCTCGAAGACGTCCACAGCGGCACCACGGATGACGCCGTCCCGCAGCGCAAGCGCGAGGTCCTCCCCTTTCGTCGTGATGCCGCGGCCAATGTTGATGTAGATTGCACTCGGCTTCATCATGGCAAAGCGCTCCTTGTTGAAGAACTGCTTTGTCTCCTCCGTCCCTGGGAGGGTATTGACCAAGAAGTCGGACTCGCGGATCACGCGGTCCCGCTCGGCGTCACCGGACACCACAAGCGCGCCGTACTTGTCCACCTTCTCGGAGGGTGCGGAACGCCTGACACCTGTCACCTCCATCCCGAACACGGTGGCAAGGCGGGCGGCGGCCTGCCCAATGTCGCCGTAGCCAATGATGCCCACCTTCCTCCCGCGCAGCTCAACCATGTTGAAGGGGTCCCACTTGTGCGCCGCGCGGCTCGCCAGGCTGCGCCACGTTTGCC
>NW_021705182.1:0-1066 GCF_003719485.1 Trypanosoma conorhini | reverse complement strand
CTTGTCATCGCTGATGTCCCACAGCGAGGAGGCGGAGGAGAGCGGCTCCTGCTCGAAGACGTCCACAGCGGCACCACGGATGACGCCGTCCCGCAGCGCAAGCGCGAGGTCCTCCCCTTTCGTCGTGATGCCGCGGCCAATGTTGATGTAGATTGCACTCGGCTTCATCATGGCAAAGCGCTCCTTGTTGAAGAACTGCTTTGTCTCCTCCGTCCCTGGGAGGGTATTGACCAAGAAGTCGGACTCGCGGATCACGCGGTCCCGCTCGGCGTCACCGGACACCACAAGCGCGCCGTACTTGTCCACCTTCTCGGAGGGTGCGGAACGCCTGACACCTGTCACCTCCATCCCGAACACGGTGGCAAGGCGGGCGGCGGCCTGCCCAATGTCGCCGTAGCCAATGATGCCCACCTTCCTCCCGCGCAGCTCAACCATGTTGAAGGGGTCCCACTTGTGCGCCGCGCGGCTCGCCAGGCTGCGCCACGTTTGCCGGTAAAAGTACAACATGGAGTACATCACGTGCTCTGCCAAGATGGAAGAGTAGCAGCCGCGGCCATTCGTGAAGGGAATGTCCTTTAGCTCCTTCACAAGTTCATGCGGCCGGTAGACATCCACGCCCGCGGTGAGTGAGTAGATCCATAGAACCCTCCTCTGCTCCTTCGGCAGGTGGTAGTCGTCGCACAAGTCCTTGATCCCGTCGTACCCCGCGGGGCCGTCAACATAGAGGATGATGTGGTCCTTCGACTCCTTGACCTCCTTAAAATCGCTCACCTTCGAGCCCAGGGTGATGCTCTTGAAGAAGCTGCTGAGGTGCTTGTTAAACATTTCCATGTAGTACTCGCCATTGGCTGAGGCAGTACACACGCAGAGCCTGAGGGACATCTTCGTGGCTTGGGTGCGATGGAGTATGTGTAGATGGATAGCTGTTTTTTCTTCCTTGTGTTGATGGCTGTGCATATGGTGAGAAGAGCATGGGGGAGAAAGACGTCTTACAATTTTTATTTTTGGGTCGCTCCCCAAGGCTGGAGCTGAAATTTCCAGGGGTATTACAAAAGCGTTGTACGCG
>NW_021705201.1:0-3857 GCF_003719485.1 Trypanosoma conorhini | reverse complement strand
TGGGCAGGAACGGCGTCGAGCCCCCCCCCCCCCCTGTGGCGTACTGCAACGGCAGGAGGAGCTGTTCGGTGAGGGGGCGACGGGGCCGCTGTGCGTGCAGCGCGCGGCGCAGTAGCGGTGGTAGGCGGCTCCCACTGGCTCTTGTCCTCTGCTTGTCCCCCTGGCTGCAGGCGGGGGGTGGGCGGTTGCGTTCTGGGGCAAGCCCAGGGGTGTCTTGGCGAAGGGGGAGTCCCGTTGGGGGCGGCTGTGCGTTGACGCGGGTCAAGTGCCGTTGCGTGCCGCACCGATCTGTTTTTCTGTTTCCTGGTCGCTCCTTGTTGCTGGCTACGTTCGCTTTCTGTCTCCTTCCTTCCTCGCAACACATGTTGCTTGTGTCTCTAGGGCAGCTTTGCAGCAGTGGTGTTACTTCCGGCGAGTCACGAGTCGACAATAACCGCAGGCGAAGGGTTACGGCGATGGACTACCGCATCAACGAGCTCGGCCGTTTTCGGGTCCTCCTCGGCGGCCTGTCCGCCTCGCTCTGCATTTCCGTGCTTTACGGCTTCAACCTTCTCAGCAACTACCTTCAGAAGGAGTACGACCTTAATGCGAGCGACTTGACCACAATCACAACCACGGGCATCGTCGTTGGGTTCGTGACCTTCCCCGGGGGCATGTTGCTCGACTACGTGGGCCCGATGTGGGTGCTCATCATCGCCACCACTTCGTGCGCACTGGGCGCTTTCCTCTTTGGGCTGGCGTTCCAGGGCCTCATTGCCGCCTCTGTCTTGCGCTTTTCCGTCTTCTGTGCCTTTTTGGACTTCGGCTGCTTATGGTTCGACACCGGCTCGCTGATGGCGGTGCTCGGGAGCTTTCCGCGCACGCGGGGCCCGGTGGTGGCTTTGATGAAGACGTACGCCGGCATCGGCGCCTCCGTGCTCGCTGTGATCAACTACAGCTTTTTTCGCGAGAGCTACGCGGCCTACATGTACTTCGTGGCGATTGCCATAGTGGTGCTTGGAGGCATCGCGATCGTTCTTGTTCGATTTCCGCCCTACCATCTTGTTGACCGCGAGAAGAAGACCTTGCCGCTGGAGATCCAGGAGCGACGACGGCTTATCGAGCCCTACTACCTGCGGCAACTGCCACCAATGCGCCGGTTTGTCATTGGCTGCCTCATCGTTGTTGCTCTGATCGTGTACCTGACGACGCAGTCGCTGTGCGGGGCCTACGTGGACGGGATATCCGACAACACCCGCATGGGCATCACCATCGGGGCGATTGCGCTTGTGCTCCTGCTGGCGGTGGTTGCGGCGCCCCTTCCGTTTCTTGGCGGCATGTCCCAACCGCCGAACGAGTTCCTCCCGCCGTTGCCGGGTAATTCCATGGAGATGGGGGAGCGGGTGCTGGCGTCGCAGGGGGGCGACTGGGCTGAGGAAGAGGAGGTCGTTGAGAGCGACCTTGACCCGCAGTACCAGGGCACCTTCTGGGAGGACTTGAGGACACCGGACTTGTGGATGCTGTTCTGGACCACGATGGTAACGTGGAGTTGCGGGTTTGTCCTCACCTTCAACAGTGCCCAGATATATCGTGCATTGAACGACAACGTGTACGATGCTGCCACAAATACGATGTACTCGGCCATTGTTGGTGTTGGGAACGGCGCGAGTCGCCTGGCGCTGGGAGTCCTGGAGGTCATGATCCTCCGACGGGCGCCAGAGAGGCGTCCCACAATCACCTGCCTCTTTCCGATTGCGTCGTGCAGTTTGTTCCTGAGCGTGCTGCTATTGCTGGTTCTGCCTCTGTGCTCCAAGGCCATTATCCTTGGCTTCTTCTTTGGCGGGTTTGGCAACGGCGCGGCCTGGGCGAGCACGGCCCTGGTGGTGCGCTCCATCTACGCGAAGGACATCGGCAAACACTACAACTTCATGTCCTTTGGGACGCTTGTCGGCATTATCGCGTTTAATCGTTTTGCGTACGGAGAGCAGTACACGCGGGCGGCGAGGCAGGGCCACTCCTACCCCCAGTGCGGCGGAAAGGCGTGCGTCCAGAGTGGATTCATCATACTACTGTGTGCATGTGCAACCGCCATTGTTACGAGCACGCTTGTGCACATCCGCTACACCCGCTTCGTGAAGAAAGCCCGCACTGCTCTGGAGGCGGGCAAAAACGAGCCCAATGCCTCTAATACTGAGGACTGCGCCGAGGGAGCCTGTGCCCCCGCGGACGAATGAAGAGGCCACGACGCTTTGCGGACGTCGACTGCCACATAATTATTTAACTAACATCCCCCGCATTTTCCAAAACGACTGTTTCTTTTACCCTGTTCGTCTATTTTTTTTTGTTTTAATGGCTTTACGAGAGCCGTGAAACTAATTGTTTGAAACGAGGTGCATCCGGGAAAATCGCCCGGTTATTAATCTCGTCCTTTCAACTTGTCCTTGTGAATGCATGGAGGTATCTACGCGTATATGTCCATGTGTTTGTAAGATGGAGTTTTGTTGTTATTGGTTGTTGTTGAAGCTCCCCCCCCCCCCTCAACTTTTAATTCGTGCTAAAGACGTTGTGGGCGCCTCTTTTTCGCCAGTAATTTACTGCTTATGACTGATTGGGAGCCGCCCTGGCCTCGGTGGCAGTGACAGGAGAGAACGAATTGTGCGGCTTACGGGGGCATGGAAGGCACCCTGCGCAACCTCCTTTCCACTTGTTTCATTATCTCTTAGGGACAAGTAAGGCGTATACAGTTTTGTTTCTTTTTGTTCCCAAGGGGCGCGGTTGCTGGAATGGCGAGACGCACTTATCCCCTTGCCAATCGTTCCGAAGGGCCTTGTTTCTCCCTGCCGGTGGCCCTGTCGTGCCCTTCACCGATGCCCGGACGCTTGCTGTGTTTTCCGTAGTGCTGCATCCACGACTCCTGCTCTCTCCCTCTTTCTTGCGCGCAATGCCGGTGCGTTGTTGCTCGATTTCCTGCTCTGCCTTGCCTGCGTCTCTCGCCTCCGCGCCGCCCCGCGTCCTTTTGGCTTGTGGTAGCGGAGGTGTGCCGGTCGTGGGGAGGCGTACTCGCTGTAGTCGTCTTCACGTGGTGTGTGGGTGGCACCACGCTTCTGCCCCTGCCCTGTGCCCACTCCTGCGCGGGACGGTCGCAACTACGCCCCACATGCCATCAAGGCCATTGGCGTGGTGCGCCCCGCTGTGTGGTGCCTGCCGCTGCTCCCCGCCGGCGCCGCCTTCTCGCCCCCCTCCCCCCTCCACTGAACGTTCCCGCTCGGTTCTTTTTTAACGCCGCTGTTGCGCCCCGGCGTGGCGCTTCTCTTCGTGCGCCTGGCGGGGCGGGGCCATGCGGTGGGGGTGGGCAGGAACGGCGTGACGCCCCCCCCCCCCCCTGTGGCGTACTGCAACGGCAGGAGGAGCTGTTCGGTGAGGGGGCGACGGGGCCGCTGTGCGTGCAGCGCGCGGCGCAGTAGCGGTGGTAGGCGGCTCCCACTGGCTCTTGTCCTCTGCTTGTCCCCCTGGCTGCAGGCGGGGGGTGGGCGGTTGCGTTCTGGGGCAAGCCCAGGGGTGTCTTGGCGAAGGGGGAGTCCCGTTGGGGGCGGCTGTGCGTTGACGCGGGTCAAGTGCCGTTGCGTGCCGCACCGATCTGTTTTTCTGTTTTCCTGGTCGCTCCTTGTTGCTGGCTACGTTCGCTTTCTGTCTCCTTCCTTCCTCGCAACACATGTTGCTTGTGTCTCTAGGGCAGCTTTGCAGCAGTGGTGTTACTTCCGGCGAGTCACGAGTCGACAATAACCGCAGGCGAAGGGTTACGGCGATGGACTACCGCATCAACGAGCTCGGCCGTTTTCGGGTCCTCCTCGGCGGCCTGTCCGCCTCGCTCTGCATTT
>NW_021705166.1:2589-4095 GCF_003719485.1 Trypanosoma conorhini | reverse complement strand
GGGCCCGCTTGCTTCTTCAGGTGGCGCTGGAGTCGTTGAGTCCAACAAGCTCCCGGCCACGGCTTCATGTCTTGGCGACCAAGACGCGTAGCTCCCTGGAGGAGGCCGCGGAGGGGTTTTTGCATTCTGAGCGTCGTCGCCTGTACGCCGTGTACCGCGCCTCCACGTCCCGCGATGCCTCGTTGGTACCCTCCCCCTACGATTACGTTTGCGTCCTTCAGAGGCTGAGTGCCTGTGGTATGGGGGCGCCTTCCAAGCAAGTGTACTCGTTGCTGGTGGAGTTGCTTAGGAAGCCGCTGCACCCCTCGCAGGCCGGCCTGGGGTGGGATCTCCCGGATGAGGCGGTAGTGGATTTGCAGGCGCGAGCTCTGGGGGGCGGTGGTGCCCTGCCTCGAGGGCCGCGACGCCTTGGCGTTTGCGCAGAAGGGCCTCATGCCACTCCTCTCGCCTACTGCCCTCGCGGGCGGCAGCCACTCTAGTGAGTTGGTGTTTATTCAGGCACTTCGTCGGCGGCTGCGGGGTGGCGGCGTCGCCTCCAGCCCTGCGGAGGCGAGCGGCGGAAGCATCGAGAGTGGATTGCTGGCGACGGCCCCTGTGGTGTCGGCTGCGGCGGCAGCTTTGATTCGGGTGCGACACAACTGCGGCAAAGCAACAGGCAATTGAGCTTTTGCAGCTCGCGTCTATTGCCCGGCTGAGCGGCCGGAAAGTATTTGATGAGAACGTTCCCGAGAGATGTGCCGAGTCTGCCGCCCTCATTGGCGACGCGGAGACGGTCGCGCGTATCGTATTTGTTTTGCGCCACGCTCTCGCGGTGTGTTGGGTGCGGCGGTGGGGCCGGCAGCGCGCGCCGGTGAAGCCGCAAACGGCGGTGTGGGAGTGACCGTGGCGGCAGCGCGGGAGGTCGTGGCTCGCTGCTGAGCCGTGTTGCTTTGGGTTGGGGCCGTCGGGCCTCCGCGGAGGAGCGAAAGCGAAGGCGACGTGGAGATGTTGCGTTTCGCCGAGCGACCGTCCGTCTCCTGAAAGGCGTTCTGCACGCGGCGCTGCATCGCCGGCACTCCGCCGTCGACGCTCGTGGCTGCCGTGTGCAAGAAGCTGTGCGGCTTTTTGGCTCGCTGCGCCTGGCGTGCGCGTGGGACGGCGCGGCCGCAATGGCGGTGGGGCTCCTCACGCACGTGGGTGCGGAGGCACGGAGGCGCCTCAGCCGCGAGCCGCAGGATGGGGGCGTGGAGCCGTTCTTTTGCCTTCACCGCGACGCGCTGCGTGTCGTCGCCACACTGCGGGGCGCACTGCCGCCTCAGCCCGCCGCGTACCAGCACTCGGCGTACGCAGCGTGCGCCGCCCCGGCAATGAACTGCTACTTCGTTGCGGCGCCCATCCGCACGGAGAGGGGGACGACAGTTCCAGTGCTGGCGCTGCCTTTGCTCGATTCACGAGACAAGCGGCTGGGCCACCTTTTCTCCGCCGTAGCCGCGACGTTGGACCTCTTTGACTCCATGACGCCTGAAT
>NW_021705166.1:1402-2564 GCF_003719485.1 Trypanosoma conorhini | reverse complement strand
GGCGTTCTGCACGCGGCGCTGCATCGCCGGCACTCCGCCGTCGACGCTCGTGGCTGCCGTGTGCAAGAAGCTGTGCGGCTTTTTGGCTCGCTGCGCCTGGCGTGCGCGTGGGACGGCGCGGCCGCAATGGCGGTGGGGCTCCTCACGCACGTGGGTGCGGAGGCACGGAGGCGCCTCAGCCGCGAGCCGCAGGATGGGGGCGTGGAGCCGTTCTTTTGCCTTCACCGCGACGCGCTGCGTGTCGTCGCCACACTGCGGGGCGCACTGCCGCCTCAGCCCGCCGCGTACCAGCACTCGGCGTACGCAGCGTGCGCCGCCCCGGCAATGAACTGCTACTTCGTTGCGGCGCCCATCCGCACGGAGAGGGGGACGACAGTTCCAGTGCTGGCGCTGCCTTTGCTCGATTCACGAGACAAGCGGCTGGGCCACCTTTTCTCCGCCGTAGCCGCGACGTTGGACCTCTTTGACTCCATGACGCCTGAATGGCAGGTACAACACCTGCAACTGGCCGTGACCGTTTCTGCCGCCGCAGTGACCGCCAGCGGCGTCCGGCCAGACGAGAGGTGCCGTCCAGGCCGCGTCGTCTCTCGCCTGAAGGAACTCTTTTCCCGCGCCGGGTTGCTGACGACGCACCCAACGGGCATGATGCGTCGTTTCTCGTCGCTTGGGGACGAAGGCGTAGGGTGCGGTGCTCTCTGGCTTTACATGGTGGTTCTGGCGACTGGCCTGTTTCCCGTCGCGTTGGAGGCGGAGCCAACAGGGCACGCCGCCGCGGAGGTGCTGGGGGAGGGAGTAGACAAGTGGCTGGCAGCTGCCTCTCCGAGCCATCGAAGGCCCTTCTGGGAGCTCATCTCAAGCCCGGCGTACCAGGCATACCTCGCCCTGGTGCCCTCGCCACAAAGTGCGACGGTGTCCGCAGTGGGGCTTGTTGTCGGCACTTGTCTCAGATCTCCGAGCAGCACGACGAGGCGGCGGCGGTGCTGCGGTTTCTGTATGCTCAGACGTGGCGCGGCAGCGTCATGCACGCCACGGCACATTTACTTGCGGATAGGCTGCTCAGCTTTCCTCTGCAGTTTGCTGTTGCCACTGCGTCTGCGACCGGCATTGCTGAGCTCTGCGCGAGCAGCTTGGGTCGCAGCGCGGCGGCGGTGGTGGTGATGGT
>NW_021705166.1:0-1187 GCF_003719485.1 Trypanosoma conorhini | reverse complement strand
GGGTCGCAGCGTGGCGGCGGCGGCGGCGGTGATGGTCGTAGTTGGGGCCCCGCAACCTCAAAATCCCCGCGGCGCAAAGCAGAATCCACTGGAGCGACTAATTGCGACGGCATCGAGCTGCGAAGCTGCCGAGGTCGCTCTCCACGCTGGGCCTTCAGTGGCTTGCACGCGCCGCTTAGTCCTGACGCTGGAAGCCGTGATGGCGCTGGTGGGGTTGTCTTCCAGCAGCGAAGACGGGGGATGCGTCACGGACGCGCTGGAGGTGTTGTCGTGGCTGCGGCCCCGTTCACCGCCGGCTCCGCTTTTCCACCAAGTGCTCGTCATGGCACCGGGCACCCGCGGTACGTCGCCGTGGCCGGCGCTGACGCGTGCGCGGAGGGACGGCGTGGATGAGGCCTGCGCTCTCGCCCGCGTTCTCGCTGACGCAGTACCGAACCCGGCGCAGGCCGGCCGGGTCGCCGTATTTTTCTGGGACGACGATGCTGATGGAGACGCCGCGGGGCAGTGCACAGAGACGACAGCGCGCCACGCCCTCCTGCTGCGCCACGGCGTGAAGACTTTGTCGCGGCGACGGGCGCAGGTGCAGCGCGCCAAGGCGGACGTTATGCAAATTCTACGAGCCCCCGCTACAGTCGTGTAGCCACACTGCACGGCGCCCGCGGGATCAGAAGAGAGCATCTGTGAAATATTATTCTGAGAGGCGTGCCGTCGCCAGCCCCCCGCCGCACGCTTCGCGCGAGGTGTGAGCGGATGCGGCACCTCCCTGCAGTCCGCCTCCGCCCGCCACGTTCAAACCCCTCATTATTATTATTATTTTTTTTTTCGCACCTGTTGCGGGCCCGTTTATGCGGCGCGGGGCACCTCCCATTGTTTTTGGCATGCTGTGTGTTGCCTTCTCACCCACCACTTGTTTTTTTTCTTTGCTCGGTTGTCGCTCCCAAGCACACTACAAACCGTTGCGCGGCAGAAGAAGAGGGAGCCGTTAGCCTCCCAGCGATGAGGTCGCCGCGGCCGCTTTGGCCAAACGGGGGGCGGTGGGGCGCCGCAGGGCGGCCGGGCTGCCCGCCGTGGATGAGGTGCGGCGCTTCCGCCTGCTTGTGTGCCGCCTGCTCTGCGGCGTTTGCGCCTCCCTCGCCGACGCCTTTGGCCTGCCACCGACGCAGTTCTTGGAGCGCCTGCGCCTCGGC
>NW_021705171.1:3334-4034 GCF_003719485.1 Trypanosoma conorhini | reverse complement strand
GCGGCTTGCCGTGCGGGGGGCGCCGTTCCTCGCCAGTTGGGCCGCCCCCGTTGCCCCCGCAGAGCACGCGTGCCGCCCGTCTTTCCCCCTCTCCCTTTCCTCCTGTTGCCAGCAAGGTAGGAGTGGAGGACACAAGACACGATGAGCGCGGAGCTTCGTGTGGGCAATCGCTTCCGCATCGGCCAGAAGATTGGGGCGGGCTTCGTTCGGCGAGATCTTCCGCGGCACAAACATCCAGACCGGCGAGCCCGTGGCCATCAAGCTGGAGCAGGTGAAGACGCGCCACCCGCAGCTGGCCTTCGAGGCCCGATTCTACCGCATTCTCAACGCTGGCGGTGGGGTCGTGGGCATCCCCAACATCCTGTTCTACGGCGTGGAGGGCGAGTTCAACGTGATGGTGATGGATCTGCTGGGGCCCTCACTCGAGGACCTCTTCAGCTTCTGTGGTAGGAAACTCTCGCTGAAGACCACGCTGCTGCTGGCCGAGCAGATGATCGCGCGCATCGAGTTTGTTCACAGCAAGAGCGTCATCCACCGCGACATCAAGCCGGACAACTTCCTGATGGGCACCGGGAAGAAGGGACACCACGTCTACATCGTAGACTTCGGCCTCGCCAAGAAGTATCGCGACCCCCGCACGCACCAGCACATCCCGTACAAGGAGGGGAAAAGCCTGACCGGGACGGCGCGGTACTGCTCG
>NW_021705171.1:1556-3309 GCF_003719485.1 Trypanosoma conorhini | reverse complement strand
CTTCCGCATCGGCCAGAAGATTGGGGGGCGGGCTCGTTTCGGGCGAGATCTTCCGCGGCACAAACATCCAGACCGGCGAGCCCGTGGCCATCAAGCTGGAGCAGGTGAAGACGCGCCACCCGCAGCTGGCCTTCGAGGCCCGATTCTACCGCATTCTCAACGCTGGCGGTGGGGTCGTGGGCATCCCCAACATCCTGTTCTACGGCGTGGAGGGCGAGTTCAACGTGATGGTGATGGATCTGCTGGGGCCCTCACTCGAGGACCTCTTCAGCTTCTGTGGTAGGAAACTCTCGCTGAAGACCACGCTGCTGCTGGCCGAGCAGATGATCGCGCGCATCGAGTTTGTTCACAGCAAGAGCGTCATCCACCGCGACATCAAGCCGGACAACTTCCTGATGGGCACCGGGAAGAAGGGACACCACGTCTACATCGTAGACTTCGGCCTCGCCAAGAAGTATCGCGACCCCCGCACGCACCAGCACATCCCGTACAAGGAGGGGAAAAGCCTGACCGGGACGGCGCGGTACTGCTCGCTCAACACGCACCTCGGCATCGAGCAGAGCCGCCGTGACGACCTGGAGGGCATCGGCTACGTCCTGATGTATTTCTTGCGGGGCTCGCTGCCGTGGCAGGGCCTGAAGGCGCACACGAAGCAGGAAAAGTACTCTCGCATATCCGAGCGAAAGCAGACGACGCCCGTAGAAACGCTATGCAAGGGGTTCCCGGCGGAGTTCGCCGCGTACCTCAACTACACCCGAAGCCTGCGCTTCGAGGACAAGCCGGACTACAGCTACCTGAAGCGGCTCTTCCGAGAGCTCTTCGTCCGGGAAGGGTACCACGTGGACTACGTGTTCGACTGGACGTTGAAGCGCATTCATGAGAGCCTGAAGGAGGGGGACACCGACCAGCAAGACCCACAGCAGCAGCAGCAACAACAACAACGCGAGCGAGGGGACGTGGAGCAGGCGTAGCCCACTTGTGCTGTCGGCTCTCTCTGCCTGCTTATTGCCCGCACAGCGTGTTTGGATGCCCTGCATGCTCTCTCGTCGAGGCCTTCACGACCTCATAGGTGGAATGCTGTGCTCCTGCCCTGGGCGCGGAGACACGCACGCACGGTGTTCTGGGGCGGCCAACGCAGTGAATAGAGGTCCCCGCCGATTTATTGTTGTTGTTGTTGTTTTTTTCCGTTTGCTTTTCCTGGTCCTCCCTCCTGCGACCGTCTCCCACCCCCCCCCCCTCGCTTTTCCCTGCCGCCCGCCCCTGCCAGCCGTTGGGCCTCCCCCGTTGCCCCCGCAGAGCACGCGTGCCGCCCGTCTTTCCCCCTCTCCCTTTCCTCCTGTTGCCAGCAAGGTAGGAGTGGAGGACACAAGACACGATGAGCGCGGAGCTTCGTGTGGGCAATCGCTTCCGCATCGGCCAGAAGATTGGGGCGGGCTCGTTCGGCGAGATCTTCCGCGGCACAAACATCCAGACCGGCGAGCCCGTGGCCATCAAGCTGGAGCAGGTGAAGACGCGCCACCCGCAGCTGGCCTTCGAGGCCCGATTCTACCGCATTCTCAACGCTGGCGGTGGGGTCGTGGGCATCCCCAACATCCTGTTCTACGGCGTGGAGGGCGAGTTCAACGTGATGGTGATGGATCTGCTGGGGCCCTCACTCGAGGACCTCTTCAGCTTCTGTGGTAGGAAACTCTCGCTGAAGACCACGCTGCTGCTGGCCGAGCAGATGATCGCGCGCATCGAGTTTGTTCACAGC
>NW_021705171.1:0-1422 GCF_003719485.1 Trypanosoma conorhini | reverse complement strand
CGCGGCACAAACATCCAGACCGGCGAGCCCGTGGCCATCAAGCTGGAGCAGGTGAAGACGCGCCACCCGCAGCTGGCCTTCGAGGCCCGATTCTACCGCATTCTCAACGCTGGCGGTGGGGTCGTGGGCATCCCCAACATCCTGTTCTACGGCGTGGAGGGCGAGTTCAACGTGATGGTGATGGATCTGCTGGGGCCCTCACTCGAGGACCTCTTCAGCTTCTGTGGTAGGAAACTCTCGCTGAAGACCACGCTGCTGCTGGCCGAGCAGATGATCGCGCGCATCGAGTTTGTTCACAGCAAGAGCGTCATCCACCGCGACATCAAGCCGGACAACTTCCTGATGGGCACCGGGAAGAAGGGACACCACGTCTACATCGTAGACTTCGGCCTCGCCAAGAAGTATCGCGACCCCCGCACGCACCAGCACATCCCGTACAAGGAGGGGAAAAGCCTGACCGGGACGGCGCGGTACTGCTCGATCAACACGCACCTCGGCATCGAGCAGAGCCGCCGTGACGACCTGGAGGGCATCGGCTACGTCCTGATGTATTTCTTGCGGGGCTCGCTGCCGTGGCAGGGCCTGAAGGCGCACACGAAGCAGGAAAAGTACGTAACTATCGCAAGGTGTAAAATGTCCACCTCCTTAGAAACGCTGTGCAAGGGGTTCCCGGCGGAGTTCGCCGCGTACCTCAACTACACCCGAAGCCTGCGCTTCGAGGACAAGCCGGACTACAGCTACCTGAAGCGGCTCTTCCGAGAGCTCTTTGTCCGGGAAGGGTACCACCCAGACTACGTGTTCGACTGGACGTTGAAGCGCATTCATGAAAGTTTGCAGGACCAAAGCAGAGATGTCTCGCAAGACCAAAACCAAAAGGACAGCTAGCAAAAACATAATCAGGGGCCTCAATGTGAGGCTAAAGCAACCAAAAGCACCACTATATATATATATATGTATATGTTAGCAATGACAACATTTTGGCGAGAAGAAAAATCAACAAAAGAGCATAATAGACCGCAGTAAAGGACATCCTATTCTGAATCAACCGAGGAGAACGCGTGCCGCCCGTCTTTCCCCCTCTCCCTTTCCTTCTGTTGCCAGCAAGGTAGGAGTGGAGGACACAAGACACGATGAGCGCGGAGCTTCGTGTGGGCAATCGCTTCCGCATCGGCCAGAAGATTGGGGCGGGCTCGTTCGGCGAGATCTTCCGCGGCACAAACATCCAGACCGGCGAGCCCGTGGCCATCAAGCTGGAGCAGGTGAAGACGCGCCACCCGCAGCTGGACTTTGAGGCCCGATTCTACCGCATTCTCAACGCTGGCGGTGGGGTTGTGGGCATCCCCAACATCCTGTTCTACGGCGTGGAGGGCGAGTTCAACGTGATGGTGATGGATCTGCTGGGGCCCTCACTCGAGGACCTCT
>NW_021705200.1:0-3875 GCF_003719485.1 Trypanosoma conorhini | reverse complement strand
AAAAAACTAATTAGGCTGCGCTTGGTTTCTTTTATGAAGTTAGTAAAAAGGATCCTGTCGTAACTTTTAGCATGAGGAACTTGTTATGTCCTTTTGGGTTAATAGAGTGGAAGGGCTTTCCGACAACAATCCCGCGGCCTTGACGTTGAGCGATTTACTGTACTGTGACGTGAATGACCAGGAAGAAGTCTGGAGTTACCTTATTTTGGCCAACTACATGGTAGATACCGACTGGCTTCTTGAGGTAGCGCCATCATTGGCACAAACGAAGCGGCTACTTTGTATCATATCGGGTGAGAAGGGGTATGCAAAAAAAGTTCAATCGTCCTCTCTTTTTAGGAGGATAAACGCCGATAAAATTAGAATTGTAGAGGCCAAATTACCGCTTCCTTTTGGTGTACATCATAGCAAACTCGCTGTATGTGTGAATGCAAAAGGTATTCGAGTTGCAGTATTTACCGCAAATTTTATACACGAGGATTGGGCATACAAAACACAAGGAATATATGTGCAGGACTTTCCAAGATATTCTACTTCACTGAAAGACACGCGTACAAATACAACATTTTCTGATGGAACAGAAGATAGGGGAAATAGATTTAAAAATGAGCTGCTGGGATACCTAAACTACTATGGTATATTTTCTAACCTAAGTAATAAAGTTGCTATTCCAATTACTATATTTGATGAAATCGATTTCAGTTCTGTCAATGTGGAAATCATAACGTCTATTCCAGGGTATCATAGATATTCGGATAGAAACGCTTACGGATTGGGACGAATACCGAGGGTGCTACAGGCTATAGGTGTCGCATCAAGTAATAACAGGCATGTGGCGTCACTAGTATGGCAGTTTAGTTCCCAAGGAAAGTTGACAGATTCCTTTCTAAATGCGTTGGAAAAGGCGATGCTGTCAGAGGGAGAGGACAGTGAAGATGCGAATAAGAATCCTTTGTGTCACGAAGTTCAAATTGTGTACCCAACCGAGGCTGAGGTGAAAGAAAGCTTAGAGGGATGGCGTGGCGGGCTTGCGCTACCTTTGCGGTTGAGCTCTTGTCATACCTATATTAACCAACGTTTGCATCGCTGGGGACAAAGTAACGAAGGGTCTTGTTCAAAAGTTATTCTCAGGAGAAGAGCATTACCACACATAAAAACATACATGCGTCTAACAGAGAAAAGAGATGGGATCAAATGGTTTATTTTGACTAGTGCTAATCTATCTCGTGCTGCGTGGGGCGAATGGCAAAAAAAAGAAACTCAATTGGCAATTAGATCCTATGAATTTGGGGTTGTATATGGAAAGAATTCCTTTATACAATTTCTGGAAGGGATACCTTTTAGTGTTACACCTTCTAAGCCAATACCTATCCCCTCTTTAGTCGAGGATGATGGTCTGGTGAAAGTTCACATTGACCCCGGAGAGAAGCAAAGCATTGAAAGAGGTCCGGCCTTGTTTTTGCCATATGACCCTCTTCATCTAGAACCGTACGCAAGTACGGTTCAAATGCGGGAGGGGAAGGGTAATACATGTGAATCTCAGCTTAATACAGATGATATTCCGTGGGTCATTGACCTGCCTCATTTCGGCAATGATATTTTTGGAAAGGAGCTACTTACTGCCATGGAACTTGAAAGAATCTCTGCGCACACCATTTCTGAGATTTCAAAGAACGAAAATGCAGGATGTGAAATGTTAATGAGGAAGCGCGAGAGGCTTGAGTAGCTGCTCAGCATATTGGTCCGGTTAATATATACGTAATAGTAATAACAATAAAAACACCTATAGATGTATATGAGACTGGTGTTGAATTCTTTCCCACGTTTCATATTACCTTTTTTCCCCCTCTCTTCTTTGCTTATACACATATATTCCTCTAGAAGTGGAGGTGGGATTTATAGTGTATTTTTTTTAGTGTGTGTTTACTTTTTTTTTTAGTTCCACCTCTCTGGAGTTGACTTTTTTTTTTTCGCTGCACAAGGCGCCAAATAAAATCCGTACATACGCGCACACATACATACATAAAAACACACAAAGTCGCCTTCCGTGTACAACAATCATAAAAGGCGTTACACATAGTTTTGCTTTTTACCTAAAAATTGGTAGGCGCTGGCAAGGATGAATGGTTCTGAAGGTGGGACAGGACGTGTACGCGATGGTGCGTTAAGGGGAGATGAAAGGGGAGACTTGTTTGACGTCTCTAGAAGGGAGATCACCATTAAAGCAGGCGAGGAAACCTCAACAGGGGCTACTACTCTCAATTCTGAGGAATTGGTACAAATGGAGGATCTTGACGTAGACGACATTGTGGGCTCTAGCGATGGCTTTGTAACAACCCATCATAAAGTTGAGTTCCAAGGAAGTGCATGGAATGTTGTTCTGGAAAAATGTTATGACGAGCTTTATGCCGCCTTTCGCAGTTCGACTGCAAAGGCATTAGGACTCCCCGAAGAAGATGTTTTTGGAATTATTTTCTCAATCGGATCACTTGTGGCGCATTTTTCAATTCGACACTCCTTATCCTTTTCGGGAAAAGGTATAAATCACGCCCTCATCACAAACGACTACACAGAAGTCTGGGCAATATACCGTAAAGAGGGGGGAAAACATGGAATACCTCAATTAATTAAGGCAGACAGACTGTTACCATCCACAGTATCACACGAGGAAATTAAACAAAATTTTACAGACAGTCAATCGATGGAAAGTAAAAGGAAAACGGAAAGTAGTCACGGCACCACGACGCATCATACGATAGAAGAAATTTCTAACACCCAACTCCTTGCTCAACAAAGCCTGCCCTCTAGTACTTCCTCATCCCGCATCAAAAGCTTCAGAGGAGAATTATGGGGTACTATTCTACAAGACCACAGAGACGAACTTCAAAGGGCAATAGAACGTGACATTGCTGAGGTCACGGGTCTTACTGGAAAATTAAAAACACAACTATCCCTTGAGGGTGGGAAACTAATTGCGTTGTCTACGGCGACTCACGACAACAACGAGAAGGATCCAAAAATAAATCAAAAGCTAGAAGAACACGACTACCCGCACGTCTGGAAATTATACAACGAAAAACGGGACATATTAATAAAGAAATTTAACAATGGTAAACCCAGACCAAGAAGAAGCTCAAAACCAAGGGTGTCCTTTCAAGCTAATGGGTCTCAACACAGCTCGCCAACCTTTCACGGGCCCACGCGTTTCCCAGAAACGCGCATCAAAAGCCACGGTCAAAATTTGCACGCTGCGGAAAGGTCTAATGGGTGAACGCCCCGCCGACGAATCTGCAACAGCACCTGAGACTGTAATGACAACACGGCACGTTGGGGACTTCGCGGTGACGATTCACCGTGTGCAGTTTAACGGCGACGACTGGGCTGTTCTGCTGGAGCGGAACCGTGCTGCGCTGTGCGAGGCGCTGGACACTGACGTCTGTGGCGCGGTGGGCGTGCCTCGTGGCTCCGTCGTCGATGTGGAATTTACTCTGGGCAGCTTGTTTGCCACGTTTAGTCTCCGCTACCTTCCTTCGCTGCGTAAGAGTGACGTGGATAAGCGCCTTGCCCAGTGTGACTTTGCTGAGATGTGGAAGCTGTACGATGGCCGGGACCAATTGCACGGCGCCCATGGTGCAATGCCCGCTGCCGTGCCTCTGGCTGCCAAGGAGGAAATGTTTCCTGTGCTGCTCGCCACCGAAGAACGCGATGTGACCCCGCTGAAACTTCAGTCTCCAGAAGAATTGTCGCCACCGCGTGGAGATGGTTCTTGCCCAGTCGTGAAGGTGCTGAAACCGCCCCCAGGTCTATTAGGTAAAAACCTTGAGGAGGGAGGTACAATACCACTTGAGACAGCGATGACAACACAGCACGTTGGG
>NW_021705199.1:0-3881 GCF_003719485.1 Trypanosoma conorhini | reverse complement strand
CCTCGGCGCCCGCGCGCGTCTGTGTGTGTGTGTGTGTGTGTGTTTGTTTGTTTGTTCCACGCTGTCTTTGTTTTGTTGTTCTTGTTGTTGTCGGCCTTCGTCNCTTTTGGCTCGGCGCGGCACCCGCTTCACCGCCCCCGCCTCCGTCTCCGTCTCCGTCTCCGTCTCCGTGGCGGGGGCGGCGTCGCTGCTGCTGCTGCTGCTGCTCCCTTCGCCCCACTGTTCGCCGCGCCTGCACTGCTGCTCGCCCCCGCCCCCGCGTCTTCTTGCGTGCCCGGCAGTTTTAGCGGGATCCCCTTTTGTGCCCTCCGCGGCGCCATGACGCGCGTGTACGTGGGCAACATCGACAAGCGGGCCACGAAGGAGGAGCTGCTGGAGTTCCTGAAGCCCATGGAGGACACCATCGAGGACTCGTGGCTGGCCAGGCGCCCACCGGGGTTCGCGTTCCTCACCGTCGCCTCGGCGCAGGCGAGGGAGTTTGTGGAGACCTTCAACGGGAAGGAGTTCCGCGGCAGGGTCCTCGTGGTGGAAACCTCCACCACCGCCACGCAGCCGCGGGAGCGGGCCCTGCGACGCCGCGAGCGCAGAGACGACAGACGCTCCTACAGCCGCCGACGCTCCTACAGCCGCCGACGCTCCGTTAGCCGCCGACGGCACCGGTCGGAGAGCCTCTCGAGACACCGCAGTGACAGGCGGCGTGCGCGCAGCCACAGCCGGCCCCGGGATCGCTCTAGGGACCGCAGGCGCCGCCGACGCTCCTACAGCCGCGACAGCTCCCGATCCTCGCGGTCTTCGTGAGGCGCACCGCTCCCCTCAAGACGTCTGATAGACGGATCACGCTGCCGATGGGAGGCGGAGAAGACGAATGAACTAAACAACGACAACGAAACAAAAAAAAAAGAGGCAAACAATGAAAGCAAGGGAAAAGGGGGAGGAAATCGGAAAAAAACAAAAAAATACCTAGTTTAGGTGGGGGGAGAGGGAGTGGGAAGAGGGGGGCTTCGCTTAGCTTCCCGTGCGTTCTCGCCACTTCCCAGGTTTTATTTAAACCTAACATCACAGTGGAAGCGTGGCAGGCCATCCAGTTGTGTGCACGCCTGACACATGCAATCTTTGCCTCTTTTGAAAGTACTCCAGTGCCGCCGCCCCTCCTCTTCTGCCTAACGTGCAATCATGCACACACACACACACAGTGGTAGTTGGGAGAGACACAAAAGGGGGTTGTTATTAGTTTTTATTTTTCTTTCTTTCATTGTGTGTGTGTGTGAATGTCTCAAAAAAAGAATGGGCTGAATCGACCGGCCCTAGCACAGCTCTCCACTGCTCTCTTCGGCAGGACCTCTGGGGAGTCTGACAAGGACGCGCGCGCCAGCGACGAGGGGTGCTTTGGCGAGGCCCTCTTCGGGGGTCACGCTCCTGCCCGCAGTCTTCTCTTCGGTGACGCCACGAGCCCCTGGAGGGCAGAGAAGTTTGGTTTGCAGGACAACAATCCCGCCAACTGGGCCGGTATTCAAACCAACCTGAAGCGCGAAGTCCCGCTCCTGCAGGACCCCGCCGAAACATTTGAAAGAATGAATAAAGTCATGCATCAGACGCTTAAGTATGTGAAGGAGGTGGAGAGCATTGATTTTAGTAGCCGTGAGGTGACCGATTTCAACGGGAAGGTGATGGAGGACCCAAGGCGAGTCTTTCTCTCGGTGTGCGCTAGCGTGTTGGCAAACTTTTCCTTCATTGGGCAGATGGACGTGGAGAAGCTGCTGAGCTTTCTCTCCGCCCTATTTGAGAGCTATGCCACAGACAATGCCTACCATAACGCCCTTCACGCCGCCGACTCCGTGCAAATGCTTTTTATTATACTGCGCGAAAAACCAGCGAAATTGATCTTCACGGACGACGAGATCATTGTGGCTTTTCTCGCCACGCTGTCGCTGAGCTTTGTGCACCCCGGAGTTTCAAACGCCTTTTTGGCCCGCATTGACCACCCCCTCGTTTGGGTGTATGGGGACATAACCACCCAACAGTCGGCCAGTCTCACGGCGTTTCTGTACCACCTAAATCGGGAGGAGAACCGCTTCATTGACCTCTTCGCAAACAGTGGCACGCAACCCTTTTCTCAGTTTTTGCGGGAGCTGCTCTTTGAGACTGTGCTGAACACGGCCCCGCGTCTACGTGGCTCGTTGTTGCGCGGCCTTGAAAAGTTGGCGGCCGCAAAAGCAGTGGAGCTCAACGATGTGCCGCTGCTCCTGTCGGCTGTGATTATCCTGGCGGATAACGCCCTGGTGCTGCGCCCACACGCGCAGTTCGTCGCCTTGGCCGGCCGCATGGTCACCGAGTGGCTGCGCGAGGCCTACGAGGAGGAGCAGCGAAGCATGGAGCCGCTGGTCCCGAACCTCCGCGGCCAGGTCTCCGAGAACGGACTGGGACTCGTGGTGGACTACTGCAAGGCCTGGCTGGTGCCCGTAATCACCGCCGTTCGGGCGCTGGTGCCGCAGGACCTCTACGACAACATGGTGGGGAACACGGAGGCGGCCACCTCCATGAGTGAGGCGGCGGAGTTTGAGGGGCAGCTGACCCCGTGCAACGAGCGCTGGAACGACGGCAGCGTGCCTGTGATTGACATTATCCGCCGGGTAACGATGCACGCTACAAGCTTGGATCGCAAGGCGTCAAAGCGGGCCATCCTTAACGCGGCCTCCAGCCGGGGGGTCTCCAGCTTCCTGTCTCCGTCCTCCTCCCTCTGCTCCCCGCCAGGCGAGGCCAGGGCGTTTCCCGACCCCGCGGAGCGAAGGGCGAATCCGCATACAAGTCGCTGTGAACACTACTTTTCTTTTCTTCGGCTGTATGACACCTATGAAAAAGAGGGTCGTCCCGCGTCGGAGTTCGCGGCACAGTTGGTCTTTCTCGCGCTGCAGCTAAATCACGAATACATTGGTAGCTACACGCACAAGGGCGTGGAGGTGTGCTCCAAGAAGGAGTGTGAGGAAATTGCAAAACTCATTATGGAAAAGGAAGAGGCGCCAACAACGGCGGAAGTGATAGCCTCCCCTCTGCGGGACGGGCAGCAAACAGATGGATTTATCTTGCGCCTGATGGAAATGTATGCTGAGCGCGAAAGAGAAAAGGGTAGAAATGAAACCCCCGCCTCAAATCCCACTACTGGGGTGAGGCGTGCGTTGAACTGCTCCAACCCCGTGTATGGGGGAATGTATTCTGGAAAGAAGTCGTGAGGTAGGGCTGCTTGCTAATGTAATATGGAAGTAAAAAGTGTGTGGTTCCCTGCATGGTGACAAGCAAGTAAATTTATATGGGCCCTTTGCGCCCTCCTTTTCCCTTTATTGACTGATGAATTGACGCAGTAAAGGAAGATTCCCGTACTGTAGTATATCTTCTTGTGAGCCTGTATTCTTGGTTAGCTTGTTTTCTTGCGGAGCGGAGTTACAGGGTGTGGGAAAGCTGGTTTGGGTGGCAGTTCTCTATGTGTCTGTCTGTCTGTCTGTGTGAGTGAGTGTGTGTGTGAGTGTGAGTGTGCGTGTGCGGGTTTTTTTGTATTTGTCCTCTTCGCTCCTTGCGACGCCGCACCACTCTTTCCGCGATCGAAGGGCGTGAAGGCTGGTTCCCCCAGACAACTGACACCATTTTTTGTTGTTATATATATATATATATATGTATGTATATATTATTATTATTATTATGTGTGCCCCTCTTCTTTGCGTCCGCGGTGCGTGGGTGCGTGGGTGGGTGCGTGCCGACATTGACGCTCTTCTTTACCCCCCTGTGTGCGTGCAGGTTAGCGGACACGCACGATGGGCCCCCGCACCGCCGGATTTCTGGTGGGTGCGGTGGCCGCCACTTTCTTTTCGTCCATGCTGCTGCAGTACGAC
>NW_021705198.1:0-3897 GCF_003719485.1 Trypanosoma conorhini | reverse complement strand
TAATGGCAAGGAAGCTTACCCTTTTCCCCCCCCACTCTGACGGTTAAAGAAAAAAAAAACATGTCGCCCCTCGCATTCCCAGTAAAGCAAATACCAGTAGTAATATTGTCATTTTCGTATTCCGTTGATTTTCCCCCTCTTCAAGTAAAATCCTATGCATAACTAACTACACTTTCTAGCGGGAACTTTTCTTCTGCTGAGATAACTGACGAAAATCCTTATCAGATTTGCTGATAAGACCCAATCTCTTGTTTGCCTCAGCTCTCGCAAGAAATGCACGCCACATGTAAACAAATTCATTTGCGGCAATGACCCCATTCAAAAGTTCTATTGCTTCATTAAGGCGGTCTAACTGAGTCAGCGCAACAGCTTCGTTTACCTTTGTTCGATACAACAACTGACGGGCCAATTTTCGACAGACCTCATTTTGAGCCTGCGGATAGGAAGGATCACCGGCCGTATCAGCAGAGGGTGGAGCCTGCTTCAAGACCTTCAAAGCCTCAAAATAGGCTTCATCGCTCTTCGCAAGCACACTCTCTGGGCTGGAACCAAATGCTGCCCTGAGCTCAGCAAGATAATTTTTTCGATTGGAAGAAGAAAGAAACTTTCGAAGCGAATCTTCAGGAGCATAAAAGGGCCTATATGGAACTGATTTTTTCACATTCTCAAGTATCTCATTGGAAAGGGCAACAGGCTGCGGGGCAATCGCCTGGGCAATATTCCTCTTGGCTTCTTTCGCTGCTACAGAATGCCAATCATTATACTCCCCCTCCAATGGAAAATAGTCGTGAAAATGAGGACGGATATGTGCTGCATCAAGGACGTAAGCAACTTCAGCGACTTCTTCATCCGTAAGAGACACACCGAGTTCCTTTTTGAATGCTGACAAAGTCTCTTTCACTGAATCATCTTTCAAAATGTTTTTGATGCCATCTTCTACAATCTTTGACGCAGATGGATTCACTCCCTCAGCATCCTCAGCACGTTTTAACAAAAAGGCCAGCAATGAAGATAATTGCGTGTTCTCCACGGAGGCCGCTTCAGTAGAAATGCGGGCCCTTCCAAGTGAGGCAATGTAACCCTCTATTTTTTCCTCCACGTCACACAAAGCCTTATATGCCTCCTCGGTTTTTCCTTCATAAAGTGCATATTCGGCAGCCGCCATCTCCACCAGCCAACATCCAGAGGAAGCTGCCTTTAGAGCTGCATAATCCTCACGAATAGCGCCGCGAAGCGTAGAGACATCCAACTCTGTTGACCCTCCATCCACCTTCAAAGCTGCTTCCTTGACGTCCAAGAGGTCATTCCTTGCCCGGAGGCGAATTCCAAGTGCGAAACGTTTTAAGTCAGCATCCTGGATTTCAGAAAAAACCTTGTCAATCTCGGCAATCGCGGCCTCTGGGTTCCTGCAACGGACGTAAAATGCAGCCCTTCCCACAATACACGCCAGTCCAGGTAAACCTTGGCCCTTCGTCTTTGTTATAACCGAATCGACTGCAGCAATATTGGGGACATGACCCCCTTTATCACCCAAGAGACGTCTCACAAGAGCCCTGGTAGAAACAGATGACTCCAAAACGGGTCGATGGGACGCCAGCGCGGCACGAAAAATTGTACCGGCGTGAAACATTGTAGGAAAAGGTTGAAAAAATCTACAACGATTATTGTTTTTTTTTGTTTTGTTTTTTTGTTTTTACCGCTCAAATAAAAAAAAAGAGAAGAAAAAGACAAAGTACCAAATAAAATTGAGCATGTTCATCATCTTCCAACTCAAGCAATGTCAAATTGGCGTTTATAAAAGGGGCAAAGGGAATCGTCACCGCAGGAAGAAAAGGAAAAAAGAGACTTCTTAGGGACCTCTCGCTACATTACGACAATGGAAGCTAGATGGCTCTCGTAAAACTACTTTTTAAGGTTCTTCACTGCCCATTCAAGGCCCTCATGAAGACCCTCCGCAGTTTTGGCACTGCATTTTTGAATAGACCACGTACGATCGCGCAAGCTCTGCAGGTTCAGAGCTGTACTGACGTCCTCGGGGGAAAGTGCGGTTGCCAGATCACATTTGTTGGCGAATACAAGGAAGGGAACCTCACGCAGTTTTTCTTCTTGGAGAAGATTTTCAAGCTCTGCGGCAGTCTCATCCAAACGGCGCCTGTCTGCCGAGTCAACAACATAGATTAGGCAATCCACCTCATCAAAATAGTTGGGCCAGTAGACCCGGATCGCCTTTTGGCCACCAATGTCCCACATATTGAGCTTAAATCCCTCACAATTTATTGATTTTATATTAAAGCCTTGTGTAGCTTGGGTAGTGGTTGGATCCTCGTCTGATAGTTTGCGAAGAATAGAAGTCTTTCCGGCATTATCCAAACCAAGAATAAGAATACGTGGCTCCGTATCGTTCCGCTTCAATTTCCTCAGTAAGGTGAGGAGTCCCATTGCTGCAGCCAGTGGTTCTTGTTTGTTTTAACTTCGCTTTCGTGAGGGAAGCGGTGTCGTTTTCCTTCCGTTTTATCTTCCTTTTTCCGCTGACATACAATCAATAAAAAGAAATCACAAAGAAATTATCAAGTGAAAAAAACATAAATGGAAAACAAAAAACAAAGGCCGATACACATGCACACAAGCAACAACAGAAAGAGAAAAAAACAAATGTTACAATTCCTAACAACAGAGCTTGATGTAAAATCCAATTAGCTAGTTCGCTGTCGCTTATGCACACATTCGTCGCCTCTTCGCGTCAAGAGATATGAGGGCACACTCAAAGATGTTTTGTATCGACTATAACTAAAGTTAAACTTATCCTCATACCAAGAACGGGCGAATGTTGCATAATAGCACGGACGAGGTGAACCCAGTTGATTGCCCAAACCACGATGTAACACCCTGTAATCAAACAACAATGCCTTTCCCAAAGGAACAATTGGCGATACCGCTTTTTTCTGTGTAATGATCTAGAACTCCACTCTTTGTGATGTGATCCAGGTAAGAATTCTGTCCCATTTCTTTTGTCCACAGGAACAAGAGGAATAAAAACATTTATAGCGTAAGGAAACAAATCCAATACCGAGCTCAAAGGTGGCCCGTCTGTATGAATCCGCTGCTTCGAACTCCCAGGAAGGGAATAAAAACATCCAGTTGACATCAATCTCTCCTTCACCCGTACCCTACTGTTTGCTGAAGTCAGAAGCAGTTCTAGCGTATTATGAATCTCATCACAATTTTCCAATACACTGAGTACCTCGTTTTCAATTTCGCTTGAAATCATTTCAAACCTACCAGAGCCCCTCTCTCTGAAATTGGAAAAACCACTTTCAAGAGTAGGTGCCTTGGTAGAAAACTCTAATTTTGCCTCATAAGCACGCATAAAAGCTTTGAAATAGCGATCCGCATTATCCCGATATTTTTCCAGTGTTTCTAAGATATTCTTCTTCTCACTAGCACAAGTAGCCAGTGAAATCACGCAATAGCCATTACGAAGAAACTTTGTGGCCATTGGATTTTGTTGAATACGCGAAGAATAGGGCATCCTCAAAATTCCACTGAGACAGCAAACACAAGCCCTTGTTTCATTCTTCTTAATCCCAGTTTCAGCCAGGTAGCACTTCCGGTGAAAACTCCGCTTGCATAACTTGCAGCAAACCCCATTTTTAGCGGTCCGATTGTTGAATTCCGTTCCGCAACGCCAACAAATGGTTGAGCGTGATGTCTTTGAATCCGCAACCATCATTTAAATTCGTCAATCTAAAGCATGCTTCAAACAAAATCATGGAAAGGGGAAGAAAATAACATTTCAGATAACATCGAAGAAAAACCATAATAATAAAGCAAAGACAATAAAAAAAAACATTAAAAAACACTGAATCTCACACAAGTTGGCGATATATATATATGTAT